>NC_089312.1:6959437-7259437 GCF_036669915.1 Pocillopora verrucosa
TTTATAAATAAATGTTTCGTTTCTTTAGTTTTTAAGACTTATAACGAACCACTTAATAACCTCGACTGTTCTATCGTCAAGGGAAAAACGCTAAACCTCGACCTGGCCAGTAGTTTGAGGTTTTTCCGTAACGACCTCCTCGTTATTAACAGCTGAGTCATCATCATCACCATCATCATCGTTGGACCAGTAGGCGCATAGGACCGTTCCATTGTCCACCCAACCCCCCTATCGCATGCCGCCACCTTGGCCACATTCCAGCTCTTGCACTCTGCCACCCTTGTGAATATATATATTCCCTTAGCTCCGGTTGGAGCATAGGCCATTAACCAGTTCCGTCCTCCATCGGGTTCTGTCCTGGGCAAATCTTCCTAAAGTGGCCCAAGTGTGGCCCCAGTTTCTCATTTGGGACTCTACACCTCTTCTCCAGGAGTTCCTGGGACGACCCCTCTTTCTCTTGCCCTGGGGGTTCCAACGTAGTGCCTGCCGGGTGATGTTGTTAGCCGGTTTCCTTAGGATGTGACCTATCCATCTCCACTTTCTCTTTGAGATCTGAGTTATGATTGGTTCCTCGCCTGCTAATTCCCACAGAATCTCGTTCGTTACCCTGTCAGTCCAACTGATTTTTAAGATTCGCCTAAGGCACTTATTGACGAAGGTCTGCAATTTCTGGGACGTTTGCTTAGTTGTTCTCCACGTTTCTGAGCCATAGAATGAATGATGAACAAATAATACATGGATGCTCATAGATATAGAATTTCTCTACACAGGTTCAACTCGATATCCCGCTTGTTCCCTGCGCTTACCTTTGAACTATTGAGATGAACACTGGAAGAGAAATTCCATATCTAAGTGCACCCACGTATTATCCTCCACTTATTCTTCATTGAAAAAATAATTATAAATCCTTATTAAAATGTTATATACTGCAAATACAAACAAATATTGAAAACAATAAAGAAATTTGAGAAATCGAAAACTTCTAAATTCTATAATCTTTACGGCTAAATCATACCTAAAAAAATATATTGACACAATTTTCTCAAAAACGTTCATCATCCATATTTGGATTTTTTTCTAAGGCGCGCAGATGATTCCTCACAACTGGGATGAAATCTACGTAATGAATGTCAACGTCTTTGCGGGAATTTATTAAAAAAGATATCGGTCTCTTACTTGAAAGTCTGTGAATGTAATGAGGAACTGATGTGTGGCGTCTCTTGACCAGAAATACTAGTTGCATAACTAAAAGGCCATACAAAAGTTTTGAAAGCACAATAGCAGGATGAGGATTATCTCTATATCCTCCGTTGTGCAGCGCTCCCAACACATTTGTTGGGATACCCTCTGCGTCCCCTGCCTCTCTCAATGTTGATCAGCAAATACTTATTACTAACCGAGTTCAAGAGCCGTACTGTAAATTAAGGAACGATTTTTTTTCCTGGTTCGGATTCATAAATCGAGCGGAGAAAACGAGGTTCCGTAACTTACAGTACGGGCCGAGAAAAATAAGGTTCGTAAGATTTTTATTGCTGTACATCTCTTTGCTCTAATAAAAGGGGAAATAATTTCAATTCAAGTGGAACGGTCATTGACGATTGACGCACGTCAAATCCTAAGCACGAGAACATTTTATTGGCTTTCGATAAAAACTGGACTTTGAGTAGTCAAAAGTTCAAAATATTCGTTTAATATCCATGGTTCAAAATAATGCAAGACTACTTGAAACTGACGGTTCAAGTAGACAAAGGTTTTTTGCAAGGAGCTCCGATACAACGTTGTGTAGTTAACGCTTTTGTCGATAGTTTTTTCAAATGGTTGAAATCCTCAGAGTATAACGCGTTTCTTCTAAGAGTGAAATACGGCCCGCTAAAATAAACAATCATAGCGCACGCACAAACTAAGAGATATAATAAGATGTCACAGAAACATTGACAATTGTTGTCAAGTACTAGGGGAGAGGGATAAATTATCTCAAAGATGTCTGTAAATGTATGTTTTTGGAATGTTTGAAAGTTCTGTAACATCTGCCGATAACGATGCTACCGTTACTCCATGAGGTCGAATGTGACACTTTAACTCACATGGAGAAGATGTAAGAGAATAAGTCCTCTATCTTGGCAAAGTGACTTTTCTTAAAGAGTTTCTTTAAAGGTCGGTAGTTTGTTCGTGACTCGTGCCATGTCAATTATATTCATAAAAATGCAAAACTGGCCGAAGGCACAATTGCTGACGTTATGGCACAGATGTTTGAGGACGTTGTCCATAATGACTTGAAATTGATAGAGAATTCTTTCATAAGAATTTTTATTTTAAGATAATGATCTGAAAAAGCCGTATGCAGCCGGCTTTCTTTATATGACTTCATCGCTGTTTTAAGGCATTCGATCTGAATCGAAGTGAGGGAACAGCGAAAATATATTTCAGGTATTTACTTATTTTTCGTACTAAAAAGTTCGATACAAGGAAAGATAAGATTAGACGTCAGTTAAATTTGACGGAAAAAGAATCCAGTTAAGGGCAGATCTTTCGACTCTAAAGGAAGAATTTGGTATTTTTGCAACCTCAATATGTAAACATCGCAGTTATGAATAACTACATAAGCGTTCTTCATGAGCCGATGAAAAATTCATAGTTACTCAGGTCTGCCATAAAATACTGCGCAGCCTTAAAAGGGAATTACGAATAGAAAGTTTTTCACTGATTCTTGATATTTTCCATATTACTTGTTAATATTTATTTAGACATTCTCCGCTGCGATTACAACAATAACAACATTTTCATGTTTTTATATCCGGTGAACTGTTTATGGCGACAAGTTCTTTCTGGTTCCTACTCAGAAGCGGAAATAAAAGAAAGAAAAACTGAAGAAAAAACCTTCTTAAGAATTACGTCATTGGGGAAAATGTGATTGCAAAGATAGGAGAGAAGTAAACATAAAAATAATTTATTTATAACCCTTCTTTTCTAGCATGAGGGTAATTTCATAATATTATGATAATTCAAATTGTTCTTATTGTCGAATGTGTAAAATGTAGCCCGGAGAAGTTTCAATGAAAGTGTCAGTCAAACATAGCAGTTTCTAAAAAAATAGTATTTGTCATGATAATTGTGATATAAATGGATCTTGTCGTTTTCTGAACAGCCTTGGAATCTAAGGTATGTAATGAGATTCCGAGAGCATACAAGGGGATTTTCCCCGATAAATTAAATGCATTCTTGATCATTTTACTTTATTTGAGTATATTATTTAAACTCAACTCAATCTTCAAACTTCCCCTCAGCCCATCAGCTGAAAACAGGACGATGGTGTCCAGAAGGACTTTCTGGGGTTTCATTATTGCTTTCTGTAAGCACTGTTGTCTAAATTTCATAGTGTCATTTTAAGCGACTAAATATTTTATTTAAACCTATTTTAAAAGATTGGAAATAGCTACTTTTAGACTTAAAGCATGGTTCTTATGAGAGTACGTTATGTTTTCCTCAAATATTCTCGCCCAACTCGGGAGAAAGTAAGTGACACGCGCACGGGAGAGACACACTATGGAGGAATTTTGCTAGAGGAAAGTACGAAAATAGAGTTACTGCTCCCTGGGAAATTATGAGACAATACAGCACTGAAGTTTATTTTCGCCCCTCTCTCGAGTCCGATTGGTTACGTTCGCTGCAAACCATGTTCGTGACTTAATTTATGCAGGGCATATGGTCGTCAAAACAAAATACGTTATTGCTGTTCTTCGTTCAATTTCCAACTTCATTGTACTACAAAACGATCGTCTCTTTGATTATATATATAAAAAAAAAGATAGAAAAGAAAACAGAAAAAAATGAACCTTATCCACGGTGCTCAGAATCTTTTACTTTTCGTTGTTCGGCACTGAATGCGCTCTCGCGTAATTATGACAGTTGCATTTCCCATGGAAAAAACCTGTCCAAACCGCGCTTGGTTAGAAAATTTCAGCCAACAAATTTTGAAAGCAAACCGAAAACCGAAAGAAGAGATCAGTTATATATCTAACGGAAAAAAATATCTTAATAACGGTGTAAATTTATCTTGCGCTGGTTAATTTCAATCGACATGCGATATTTTTTTTATCAACTCCGTTTTTCGATTACTGCGCGATGCATGATGCTGAAATCGGCATATTAAATTCGATTGCTTAAAATTCTAATAATATACATGGAAAAATTACTCAGTTCTGATTGGTTAAGATAAATGCAGTTTTAGGTAATTCAGTGCAGAAGAGAGTTAATTCAGTGCAGAAGAAGGTTAATCCAGTTCAAAGAGAGTAACAAATCAGACATTCTGATTGGTCAATAATCAAAGAACCTCACAGATAGCCAATCAAATGTGAGCCTTGGATGTCGCAACAAAATTTGAAAATTTCATAATTTGCGAGCGAAACAATGGCCGGCTCTTTTTAGTAGGTTTTCTTTCGCCACCACAACTGAAAAACAGCTCAAACAACGAACATACTGTAAGAAGCACTGCTTTTTGGTTGTCGGTTTGGAAAAAGTGGTGTTTAGAGAGGGGAAAGGAAATCGAAAATTACGAGCCGACTCAGCTTAACACTCGAGCGATCCAACGCCGAAATTAAAAACAAACATGGTTAAACCTTCCATTTCATCGAAAGTGATTCGGACACAGACTGAACAATTCCTTGAACTGTTTAGCGGGACTTTGAACTATTTTGCGCCTTAAAGATGTGAAGATATCATTGCATATTATTGTTTTGATCGTACGCGGTTGTTTTGACCGAACGCACGGTTAGAGTAAATTATTTTTGCACTTGATGCGCGCGCTTTGCTTATGCTTAATTAAAATAAGCCATTGCGTATTTTTCAGGTATGTTGTTAATACGTAATCACATGATTTTTCTCGTGCAATTTGGGATAAACAAGCCGTAATTAATATTTTCAAAGACCACAAAATTGCACGAGCCCTAGGGGCTCGTACAATTTTGTTAGTCTATAAAAAAATTTACTCGTGCTTATTTATTCCGAATTGCACTCGAAATCATGTGATTACCTATACAAAACAAGGAAGTTAATGACGTCTGTGCCGTCTAGATATCTCTGAATATCTACAGATCATGTCAGATTTCAAAGCAACAGCGAGTAATCCGCTTAAGTTACGAACATTATCCTTTCTTGGCCAATTTTTCAATCGCTATAAGATGTAATAATCTCGAAATATTGACCTTAAACTTCTACAAAACCATTTGGAATTGGGAAGGGTTAAGTCTAAAGCTTCATTAATTCTTTGGAATGTTTGATACTGATGATACAGTTTCCTCTATTGTTCCTCTTTTGCTCCTCATCAGTACTATTGTTATAACTTTCCAGTGTGATGTCTATTCCACATAGTTTTCATATAACCAGTCCCCGCGTTGTCTAACGTATATAGCTTTTCATAAAAACGTTATTTCAAGTTTAGCGTTTCCTTAAACGTCTCTGAAAACAAGCTTCCATTCAAGATGCTCTGTTTCAATAGCTTTGGTGAAGTGTACTCTCATTTTCTCTTGGTTTTACAAGCAGTTGCACTAATAGTGGAAGTACGCCTTCAACGAGTTGTCCCATCGTTTCACTCAACTCAGCTCTTGCAAGCTCCAAAAGGACATTACGTGGAACTGAATTTCACCTTGAAGATTTCATATCCAACACCATGCATTGATGACATGTACCTTGAGGTTCGCGATGGAAACAACGAGTCTTCCAATCTTCTTGGCGTATTTTGTGGGAGTAATATTTCTGGTATTGTGCGATCAAGTGGAAAGAACTTGTGGTTGAGAAAATCAGATAAATTCAATCACTGGTGGTTCCATAACAATTTCAGCGGTTCATACAGTAACAAAACAGCTAATACAACAGGCAAGCATTGACTAACTGAATTTTTAATAAGCCACTGAAAGACAGTGCGTATTTTGAGAGTTTTACACTTCTGATGAAAGGAAAATGGCCATAGCTAATGCTTCTTGTACTCGACTGCTTTTGTAATTGCTAAGAATTCTTTTTTTTTTTTTTTTTCCAGTCAAACCCAACCTTGATAAAGTGGTCGAGACTCAGTTTGTTCTTTTCAATCATTCCTCATCTCTTTGGTGTCCAGCACAAGGTGCACCAGCACCAGTCATTGTTTGGAGAAAGAACGGCATTCTGGTACAGAACAGTTCAAGTGTACTATATCAGCTGAACATTACTGGAGAAAACAATGACAATTACAGCTGTGAGGTGAACACACAGGATGGTTTTGACAAGAAACGAATCCATCTTGTCATCGAGAGTGAGTTTTAGTTACAAAAATATGATTCTTAACCCAATCAGACTAAGAGGGAAATATATCGGAAATTGCAGAGTTTCTATACATTGCTGGTAAAATTAACAAATCCTAACGCTTTTTAACCTGGCTTTGCATCTAAGAGGCTGACAAAATACTTTTGTTGATCCAGCACTAAATTCTCTTTCCTTACACTGGATTTTTATTGACTGTTACAGAGCAATTCAGTATTATCAACTGAGTTGATAGCGTAAACTGGCCACCGTAAAGAGTTTGAAAGCTGACGTCTCGAGCGTTAGCCCTTCGTCAGAGCGAAAGACACAGCGCCACAGTTTCTTTAGAAACTAACCCCCTTTAGTATTGAGTGTTCATGAGACACCTTGAAGCTTTTTCAGAGGACTCAAATGCACTCTCTCAGCAATTCCGACAAAAAAGACTAACAGGTATTCACTAACTTACATCAACGATACGATCTTAACAGCATATCTTCTTTTTGTAGGGTGTCCAGATCCCTGCCGGTGTACCACGGCAGATGGAATTATGCGCGCAGTTACCCGCATTGAATGTAAAGGAAAACATTTACAGTCTGTTCCACGTCGCTTGCCCTGTTCTACAGAGAAATTGTAAGCATATCAGCTCTTGTTTTTTTTGGAAGGGTGGGTGGGAGGGGGGGAAGGGGAGGGGGGAGGAATACACAACTAGAAAAGGCTTGAAACATTCAACTTTAATCAAGGATATTGATCCCCTATTCAGGGATTTGCAAGAAAACCAGATAGAGGAGCTCCCACCTGGAGTCTTCGATAACAACACCGAGTTGGTCACCTTGTAAGTAAACGATATATTTGCTTACGTTGATATTAACGCGCGATGATCTACGTCTTGCTAAATGTCTGACGCTTAGTGAGATAAAATGAGGCAGGGAGAATACGAAAGGTGACCTTCCTTCCAGATTTTCTCTCTATAGTTGTATAGCTTCACCCACCCCTCCCGCTTCTTCCCTCTCTTTACCAATACAGCGGTGATACTCTCCTGTGTGATGGCTTAACAAAGTTTCAACTCTTCTAGATGGCTACATTCCAACAAGATCAAGAAGTTGCGAGATGATTCATTTTCTCAGTTAGTCAAGCTGAGGGAGCTGTAAGTGCCAAGTTGCCATCATATCGGCTAGTACACGGCCTTCTTCTCAAATATGAAATAAAAAAAAGCTAAAAAGACTAAATGTAGATTAACTTTTACTCGCTCTAGGAATCATGATTACTAATGAAAGAAAGATCTTAAATTCAGTCATGTCCATTTCTTAAGTATCTAATTTTATATATAAGTATTAAGTTTCCCAGATGCAAGTTTGCACTATTTAACTTAGGTAATGAAAGTATATAGTGGTCTCTTAAATCTTACCAGTTTTCTAATAAGCTTAGCTTTAAAAGCCCAGAATAGATTCAGGAAACTGGTTTTACTAACTCGGAATAGAACTTATATGCAGTGTATATTCTTTCCGTAGTGCCTTGGGTGACAACCTAATAGAAGAGCTACCACCGAGAATCTTCACTTACAAAACCGAGTTAACAGCATTGTGAGTAACACATTTATTCGATCATATTTGAATACTTGATACAACTGGATAAAGAGACGCATTTTACCGACTAATGAGGAGTTCAAACCTCAGCCATTCAAAAGGAATATTTGAGAAAAAAATTTTAAAAAATAGATAGATAAAATAGATAAACTACCACTACCCCATGGACCATTAAATATCAGCGTGCCACTCAGACCGACGAAGCCGTCACAAAAATTCATTACTTGAACTTTTAAGGCGACTACTAACCTAGCCGCAGACAAAACTGCTATAAAATACCTGTATATGGCCAGTGTCCTCCTCTAGGAAGACAAGCTGGAACTAGTGGGACTGGTACGACTGAACACAACTAGTGGCAAGAATCAAAGTAGTAATGGTGCTGTAAAAGATCACATTTGTGCTAAACATAGAATGGCTCTCGAAATGTAACGGATGTCCCAAACATTTTACGGAAAATTATCACGAAATTTTAAATTTCTCTTGGCCAGATAGAAAAGGCACAACAAAAATACACGAGAGGTGAGATTTTTAACCATATCCAGGATGTATCCTCGATCAACAGACTCGATACGACCTGATAGAAGAACTACCACCTGAAGTCATCCAAAACACAGGGATTATCAGTTATTTTTCATAAGAAATGAGCTATAGCTTCCATTTGACCCGAGGAAATTCTCCGTTATTTGTCCACTGTGTTCAAGGACAACTATCCAGGCATATTGTTAAGTCAAGCAGTTACACTCTGTTTATTGTGCTTTATTATTATTTTTTTAACTACCATTTTATGGTCGAAAACGAAGGTTCATCTGAACAAATTTTCGACGTGAATTTGTAATGAAATAAATTTCTTTTGACTTGCGGATTAAAATCAAATAATGATCCTAGCGGGTGAGTTGCAATTTACCAATTGGAGAAAAGTTGACTGAAAAAGATTCAGCCTTGGATGGGATTCGAACCCATACCTCCCAGATACTCACTGGGCGCTGCTACTAACTGAGCTAGAAAGCCATACGTTGGGAGTGAGGAAAATTTGCGAGGATTCATCTCTTTCGTGGAGAAAACTTATGCTCTTTGGAATGAAATAAATCAAATAGAGCCATGATGGACGCAGGTGAGCTGAAATTTCAGCAATTATCGAATCGGCCGTAAAAAAAGATAGGAAAAAAAAACTCGTTATTTGACCTGCTAGGATTTGCCTTGCTCAAAATGTGAGAGGGGTAGAGAAGTCTGGGAACAAGTTTGTTTGCTTTTCTTTTTCCTATTTCGAAAGATGTTTTATCGACACTTTGAGTGTACTAAAAATTGTTTGAGGTCACTAATTTGCTAAATTTAGTTTAGTAAGGGACGTCACAATAGTTTTTAAATATTTTTTAGACTTATTATTGAGTTTAATTTATCCAACCAAATTAAAAAAAAAAAAAAGATCTCAAATGAAAAACTCGAAATCATGTGTTGTTTAGAATTACAAGATTGACTTATTATCCTAAAGTCACGGTTCTGAAGTTTACCAGAGATCCGATCTCAATTGTCCTATATGCCAAGACAGGTCAGAGGAATACAATTTACCTTTTTTTTGCTTTTTAGATTCCGAGTTTATATATGCTTCAAGTTAGACTTTGAGTTGAACTTCTTTTTAACGTAAAAAAGAAAATAATAATAATGATAAAAAATATATATGGGCCTACGTGGAATTGTAGAAATAATTATTTCTCCAAGACGAGTTTCAAAAAACCTCAGACGTTGAAAACTCACTTCTCACAAAATTTATTTGCAAATTTCTTTAAGCTGGAAAGTTACCTTGCTATTAAGAGAGGAAGAAAAAGAGGTCAGGAATAATTTGAAAATGACAGTGTTGAACATAAAGAAACCGTAGGACTCTTTTAACTTTACTATTTTTGAGCGTAGATCTTTACAGCAATAACCAGGCTTGATGGCTTGAAGAACTTATCAAATTCAAGGGCAGGGAGTACTATTTGGATTAACACAATTAAAATGCTTTTCAGTAGCAAAAATGTACTGCATGATAGTTAATTAGAGCTACAAATCGCACATTTTTGTGTGTCGCCGGATTTCCCGTTTCAGTGGTCTGTACCACTTGCAGTTACTTAGCATTTTTCAAAGTCAGGTACTCGAAATTAAATGCGCTAGACCATTATTCTCTAAATGTACATGCACCAAGCGTCCAAATATCTTCCAAAGTTTGGAAAAAAAAAACACTCACGCAGACATTTTCAGCACAGAAAGAGATCAGCCTTATAAGGGGGGAAAACAGACCCCCTCGCGTCTCCTGAGGGAACGCAACAACAAATCAACTTTCATAACAGGAGTAAAAACAGCAATCATGTTGAACATCACCCATACTACTTCCGGGGTCTCTACTTAATTCAGAACCTCAAGACGAATTTTTATTTATAGAAAAATGAACAAAGAGCAAAAATTAAATTAAAAAGAAGAAGAAAACAAAAGAAAAAGGATTTACGGTAGCTCAAACGGTGAACATTTTAAAAATCAGTAAGGTTTTCACCTTTTCTAATTCGTAGTCAAATAAATGTTTTAGTCACCCGTCGAATACACTAAAATTCTCCGGGGTCGCTACTTAACTCAGAACCTCGACACGAGTTATTTACTATGGAAAAATAAAAGTAAAAATTAGAGATTAAAAAAAAAAAAAAAAAAAAGAAAGAAAGAGAAAGAAAAGATTTTCACACAGCCACAACACCAAACGAACTGAATATCGAACTGAGCTGATGTATCGAGCAAGGGAATGGATTCGCATTGCTGCAGCAAGAGTTTAAACGTGTGATGCTAGAAATATCGTTAAATTAATTTTAAAGTTGATTTCAGGTAGCCTAAAGGGTGAGCATTTTAAAAAAATCACCTTTCTTTTTATAACCGTCTCTAATTCGCACTCAAATAAGCGTTTTAGTTGTCCGTCGGATACACCATAAGAATTGCTTCATGCTCAACCTCAATGATATTTGCTACATTTTTATTTTCATGGGATTTGGGAGGCAACCAGCCAGAGAAGCTACCACATGGAGTCTACAATAGTAATACTGAATTGGCCGTTTTATATAAAAAAATCAAAGCATAAGTTTATGTTCGATATTTAAAGAATGTATTCGACTCTATTTGTGTTGAAACACCACTTGCACATAATTTTGTCAGTTACTGAATGTGAGTGAAATTATACTCACACCGGTTGTTGTCAGCCTTGAGGCTAATTATTTGCCGGAATATTTAAGGTTAAGGCTGCCGTATTTTTTTCTTAAGATGTATATATGTTATTTGCCGGCTGGGAGGTCCGTATGGTCAAAAACTGTGACCGAGTACGGCCTCGGGCAGCATTTTCAAGACCGTGGTCACAGTTTTTCACCATACGGACCGACCCTTAGCCGGTAAATAACATATTTATTTTTTTAACTCGACGAAATTCTTTCCGAAAGAACCCGAATGATTTAGGGCTGTAAATACGGCAAGATCCTCCATGAACTGAACAATTTTTGAGCGAGTAAATGGTGGTTAAAATAGAGGTGATGCAAATTCAAGAGAGATGCCTCAGCGAAACATTTTTATTTCCGTAACGATAAAGGTGATTTAAAAGGTTTCCAAACAAACTCTGAAACATTATTTTTACAAGTATCTATCACAATCTGACACCTGTCAATTAGAGAGCGCGTAACAAAAAATGCGTAAGAACATTTGAAAAACAACGGAAATAGTTTGGCAAGGACTGTCTCGACAATGTTTTCTTAAAAAACAGTCAATGATCTAATGGAAAGTATTATTCACTCTCATCGACGATTCATTCATATACGAAGATTTACCTCTGTTCATTGAGTAAACGGCGAGGAAAGTAATTGTGAGTAAATTCAAATTTTTTATTTTGAAGTTGTGAGAGTGCTCGTTTGTTTGCTGCAATGGCGTGTGTAAATCTGGTCTTTCCTTCACAAAAACTAAATTCGAATGGCACACTCCAACGAGACACAAGGGGATTTAATGCAGCCTTTTCTCAAAAATTTCCTTCAGTTTCTTTGTGCAATTTACAGTACAAACGTCCAAATTGAACGGACTTGGAAAGACTCACCGAGAGCGTATATTTGTTGTAGAACTTAAATTAAAACTTCGCTCGCTCTTTCACTACGAACAAATTGCTTGAGAAAATTCAGTTAACTGTAACGAAATACCTCACGTTTTAACTTTCTAGGTACTTTTTGTGGACGATTAAAATTAACTGCAGAAGGTTTTTAGGCCGCTTGTCAATCAACGTAATGACACTATTGTTTGTAAAAATTCATTCTGAAACCAATATTTTTCTGTCAACCAAAGTGATTTGATAGAGAGAAAAGAGAGGATTCATAAGTTATTTATCGGCTTGAGGTAGTGACCGACGTGTTTGCTTAAAAATACTGCCCAGCCGGAAAAACGAGATATATTTATGAAAAATGGCAACGAAACTTGGAATGTACTCGAAAGCGTTACCGTGGCCCGTGGGCAGAGAAAGGAAAATACTGACCGGGTAAAGAACCAATTAGATTGCAGGATTCGTTACCGTGCCCTCTTAAAAAATATATATATATATATACATATATTTATTAAATCAATAATGGACCAGTTTCTCAAAAGACACTTATTTTGCAGGGGGGTTTGGAGCAACAAGATTAAGAAGTTGCGTGGTGATTTATTTACTCCATTAGTGAAGCTACAGCTTCTGTAAGTCAAGAAGCTCACTTTTATATCGATCCACTTTAACTTGAGAGGATGTTAGCTTTTGCTTTAGATTTTCCCACGCAAGTGACAAAAGGAATGACTTGCACTTCACGCCCAACTCGCGGTTGCTTCTGTTCGCCTAAAAACTCAAAAAATCACGCCGGTTCTGCAGGCTAAATGGTCACCTAAATATCGCTTTATTCTTGTTATCGGGATTTGGATTGCATCTAGAACCTAGAGCCTGATGATTTCCGAGGGTAAAGATCAGAGTTCAGATTCCGACGACCGATACACTAAAGAATGTAAGGCAGCACCTTGAGTAGGATTTGATTTCAGAAGTTGTAGAAATTAACTAACTCTGGTTTACACTTTTCTGGTTATTCCATATTCAAATAGAGCACGATCGCAAATTTACACGTTTAGCGTGATTTACGAGCTCCATGACAAAAAAAAAAGTTTAAAATGCATGCAGATATGAGGCTGCACTGGCGCAACACGCAAACTGTGTGTCACTATACGCACTTGCAAGTGTGAGTGTGAAATACGTGTAAATTACACGAGATCAGTCATTTAAAACTCATTAAATGTGTTTACTGAGACTAGTGGATTTACATTTATTCGTAAATATTTAACGAGCATCGGCTAGTTACTGGACTTTGTTGGGTTTCTTATTAATCAAAACTGCGATAGCCAAGACTTGGAAGATCTACTTGCACTGCGTCCGCTTTCCTTCAAATGTTTTCTTCCGATTGCCAGGAGATCACTTAAAGTTTTGATGATTATGGAATGGATATTTCAATTCTAAACACCCCAAAATTGTGGAGTACTCACCCGATCACAATCATTAAAAAGAAATCGCATGTTGTGATTCGCCGGGCTTCCCGTTTCATTGGTATGCACCACTTACAGCTAATTGGCACATTTTCAATGTCCAGTACTCGAGACTAAGGGCCTCTTCATATGAGCCCGGTTTACCGGGCTGGGTGGCTTACGGGGACGAATTTCGCTTTGGGTTCATATAAGAAAATTCAGCCCGGTTTCTGAGATGAGAAAAGGCCGAAGATCCTGGGGACGAGTTTTGGCGCGAAATTAGAAAAACAAAACAAAGATGGCGAAACGCAACCGAGTTATTACTTTTGTGCCTATCATTGCTTTGGCAACTCTTTTAGCTGTATCACAGCAGTTAAACGGGTTGCTAATGATGTGGAAAATTCATCAGGCAAAGAAAACGATGCCATTCGGATCGCCTTGGTGCGGAAACGAAATTATTCGTTGTGTGATGAAACTGCGCTGCTACGTCATCGACCATTTAACGCATGCACTATTGCAAAGAATTCATCCCGGTAACGGGGATGAAGTGTTCCTATGGCAAAATTTCCAGCCTGCAGATTTCTGGGATTGCCACGAGGCAAACATTGCAACTCACTAAAAAGAGAGAGATTATCGTTTTTTTTCTTTTTTTTTTTAATCCAAATCCGTTTACTACTTGTCACGTGGAGAGGTGAAAAACGCACCTTGAGCCGTTGTGTTAGCGAAACAATTTTCAAAAAACGTTATGACACTTTTTATAGGATCTTTAACTGCTAACTAAAAAATCCAACTTTACATTAGAAATCTGTTGTAGATCCTGACTTGTCGTCCAAGGCGTGTAATGGCTCCTAATAGTTAAGTGGACCGTCTGTTAAGTTCAAGAATGCTTGAATCTCCATCTTCTGGTTCCTCGTCTTTGTTTGTACTTGAGTCGTACTCTGGGACCTCCTCCCCATTCTCGGGGTCACTCTCGGCTGTTTCAACTTCCTCTTCATTCTCGTTTACCACAGAAGAATCCGAACCTTCAAACAAGGCCAAGTCGACCCTGTATTCAGATATATGAAGCTTTCTCTGATAAAACATTTCCGGCGTCGTTCCATGTCTAGCCATGGTTGTTTCCTAACGGTTTGTTCTTTGCCGAACGGCAGCTCCATACGTTGAGGTGTAATTACGCATTTCTTCTACTGCCTTTTCTGAGAGTTTTGCTACTGGAAGCCGTGGAATAAAGGGAAGTGTAGCTAAATGAATGTCATGTTCTGTGTCGGGGTACCAGGAGCTCTTTTCACCTTGTAGTAATACACTGTCGAAGACGAGAGCCGTTGAGCACTCTCTTTTATTGTATTTCGAAGGTCTCTGCTGTATTCCGTTTTTGATAGTAGCGGATGTTTGATGTGGCTGGTAGAGCGCAGGCGTTCAACGTCGAAGGTCATGCAGCTTAGGTTAGTGGCATCAAAAGAAAGCGAGGAAAATTTTGAAGACACTTACTTCTTCTTGATCTGTTAAAAGGATTCCTCTCTCAACTGGCGCAACGTTACATCGTGCGTTTTGTGATTTGTAATCGACTTGGCTTTTACAGGAAGTGAGTTCTAATGGAGTTATGCCTCGATTGTGTGAAACAAACAACTTGTTGTTGTTCACACAAAGGCTGACAACAGAATTCCAATCGTCTCCATAGTTAATGATGCGTTGGACATTTATCGCATATAACCCAATACCCGTCATACTTGAGCTGTGCATTATGTATTCTCTTGGAAAAAGATAATACACATTACAAGCTCTCGGTCAACTAATGCAGTCACCTGAATGTGCACTTCGATAGCCTTGTCCAAGAAGTTCACTTGGTGTTTGTCATGTCCAAGTGATACATATTCTTCCTCTTTCCTCTTGCTGGCCACAATGCGTAACTATTTCACTGATGCGTGACATGCAGAAAGTCTCGTCTGTGACAAAAAAATATATAGTCATACCCAGAAACAACGTATTTCTGACGATCGTTCAGATCCACGATCCTAACTTCCTCACGAGCAAAATAAAAAAATCCGGACGCAAAAAATTCATGAAACTGCGAACCGCTGCAATTTTAGGATCCGCAAATCCGTTAAAATTTCGCTCTGAATCCTAAATCCGGGCAAAATAATTTTCAGAATCCGCCCATCTGTTGGCCTATTCACCCCTCTCCTTGAAGTGTTATAGGCAACTGAGGATTAAAATGTTACATAACAGGGCCCTGGGCAATTAGCTTCTTAGACTCAACAAAAGCTTTGTCATGTGAGTCAGTCCGCTGGATGGGGACGTCTTTGTTGGTTAATTCTCTTAAAGCCTTGACCACATCACTCAAATTTAGACAAAACCTTACAAGGGAATTCAGAATTCGGCATACTTAGGATTGCTTCTATCATGGTTGGGACCGGGCTGACCCCGTAAGGGTTGAGCTGGAATCCCGTAAAAAATCACTTTTGGGGTTTTAAACCTCTTCTCTGCCGGGTTCAGCTTGAGTAACACTTGTTGCATTCGCAGCAGAAAATTGTGAAGATTCTTATCATGATCTTTCTCGGCCTCCTCTTGTGCTATTACACATCCATGTTTAAGAACACGATCAGCAATGTTTAGTTACAGACACTTTTCATTACTACCAGAGCTTCCTGCTGCCTCGTTGGATATTTCTCGTTTCCGCTGGAGACTCGCTAGGGCAGACATAGCCACCAGTACCTGCCAAAAGGAGTATGAGAGATTGTGGCTAAGCTTGATTGGTGATCTGAAGTATTTTGGTGAAACCAAATATCGCTTCAGCTACCACAAAATAATTTGCACTATTTAGTTGTGGCAAAATTTCCTCAAAACGGGGAATTTACCTTTTCGGCGTTCGATTTCATGTGTAATATCACGTGACTTTTGTTGTAAGCAAACCGCGAAAGTTCGGACATTGGGTCAACTACCCACGACCCGTGTAAGGACTTCGGCATTTTTTTGTAGATAATTTCCATTGTCGTGAAGCTTCTCTATACTCAAAATTGATTTCTTTGAAGTGCAATATGTTTGATTATTTATCAAGAAAGATGTTATTTCGCTACCGCAGTTGAAAAATTGGTTTTGCCAATGAATTTAAATTTCGAAAAAGACGACACCACCTCCTCAAACCATTCAATAAATTGGGAGATGCAAATTCCCAAATCATCTTTCCTAAAGACTGTCAACAATTTGAACGCGTTGCTGCCGTTAGATTGTGCGACATGAGTACCCCTCAACTGATCTTAAAGGGACTCGCCGCTTACATATCATTTTAAGATAAATGCCTATTCATTGATGGTTATGTGGAATTTTTGTTAACAACTCCGTTCAAACAAGAGGGCGTTCATGTAGCTTAAATGCAGCCTTAAAAGAAAGTCAAAACGGACAAGGTAGAGGAATACTAAGATCTCTCTTTTATTCTGTCTTTCGTGTACACGAACGACACACCTCGATGACATGACCCTCTCCACCTTTGGCTTCTCAGCTTTTGTCTAACTGCTCCAGGAAAATGGAAACACTTGAACGAACCACCGTTTGCGTTTATTAGACAGAATTGCGATATTGGTAATCGTTTTTGCAAGCATCATAGGCGCCTCTCTTTGTCGTAACCATTCTCATAGTATACTTGGGGAACTGAAATCGTACTCGTTCATGAATTGGTTTTAATTTAGGGAATCAAGACTTGTTCGCGTTTCAAAGCGATTCGAGAGCACTAATTTCCCATCACACATACCTCTTACTAATCGAGTTCGAGAGCCGAACTTTTTCCGAACCGAACTTTTTCCGCTCGGATGTATGGCACAAGCGCGAAGTGCGCGGGAAAAACGAGGTTCCATAATTTACGGTACGGACCGAGAAAGACAAGGTTAGTAAGGTATTTATAATATCTCTTGATTCAAATAAGAGGGAAAAAGATTTCAATTCAAGCGGAACGGCTATCAATGATTAACGCGCGTCAAATCCTAAGCACGAGAACATTTTATTGGCTTCCATTAATAAAAACTGGTCTATGAGGCGTCAAAAGTTCAAAATATTCGTTTAATACCCATAGTTTAGAATAATGCAAGATTACACGAAAGTAACGGTTTAAGTATGCCAAGGTTTTCTGTAAGGAAGTGAGAGAGAACGTTCTGTAAGCAACACTTTTGTCGAGAGTTTTTTTGCTTGTCCCACTCAAAAACTCGAAGAATCCGCCTCGAAAGTTTGGGATATCTGCTTCTGAGTTTTGCTCGTTTTCCTCGTTGGCGTACTTTTCCTTAAGTCTTTTCGAATTTTTATTGAAGAGATATTTTGGCGATCAAAACAAACTTTTGAATTTAGCGGGCCGTACAGTGAAATACGGCGCGCTAAATGGACTAATCATAACGCACGTTCTACCCGAGAGATGTAACGAGGGGTTTTATTTGGTAATCTAAGAGCTTAACGCCCAGAAAATACATAAATATGCACGCACAACTAGTTTGATTATTCCACTCCAAAGCGCTTCCTGCTACATTCTTCGCATCTACTTTAGCGGTAGCGAAATATCAACTTGCTCGATAAATAATAAAACAAATAATACAACGAAAAAATCAATTTCGAGCAAAGAAAAGATTGACCACAGTGGAAACTATCTACAACAAAATATCGAAGCCAAAATTTGGGTCGCGGGTAGCTGAGCCAATGTCTGAACTTTCGGAGTTAATTTACATCAAAAGTCACATGACACTTCACGTGAAACCTAACGCCGAAAATGTGGATTGGATGCTTGGGGCCTCTCACTGCTTTGTTAATGGTGTTTGATGGGTCTAAACAGATTCTAAATATTTTCTTGCTTCTCTAATAGTCATGTCACTGCACCAAGATGTTGGCTTATATTGTCAGCATGTCTTTCCTTCGTTTTCCATCTTCTCAAACTGCTCTTTGATTTTGGCATATCTTGTTAGCGGCTGCCCCTTGTCATGGACTAGGGTAACTAACGTGTTTAAATTAAAAGAAAAAGGCTTCCCAAACTGTCCTAACCCGGTATGCACATCAGGAAATACTTTAAGAACCCACACTAGAGTAATCGTAGCAGGGCGGAATGGAAACAGTATGTTTGGATGCGAAATAATCAAATGTGTGGTGCAAGTATCGGTTTTTGTAGCATAGGGATGTCTCGGGAGTGCGAGGTATCGGCTGTTGGCAGCTGTACTGAGGCTTCAGGATGGAGGTTCGAGAGTGTTTCGGTAACATGTGATGTTCCACGTCAATTGACTTCATCTGCAGGGATCTTAACCAGTCCCAGCAAATTACCCATAGGTTTGAGCTAGGTGTTGTCATAGGCGAATAAGGTTGCTTTGCTGAGAGCAAGATAGTTTTTTTTGTCTGCCCTGGAGGGATCAACGATTGAGCAATTTTATCTGGTGGCGTGTTGCATATGGAGGCAGTGTCTAACTGCACCATGATTGATTTGTTTAGGTCCTTGGTCACACCCAGTTCCAAGGGGCTGGACAATTAACGCTTTAGGGCCGCGCCTTTTGGATTTTGTGAAGTGCCGTAGACAGTTTGGACATATATTTCTGGTTTGATATCAACCTCAAAGAGATCAGTTTCATACTCCTCCCCTGAACTGGCACCAAGATGGTGTCCCTGGGGTTTGGTGCCTTAGAGAGTCCGGCTAAGGAGGGTGCTTCCATTTGACACGCGCGGGAAAAGTGTCCGATTCTCGCACAGCGCTTCCTCGAGCATCGCTTCTTTGAAGCCGTGCATACAGAGCAAGGGTGTGCAGACCTGCACAATATTTTTACTTTGGGATGTCTTTGTGCCTGTGTATTTTACTTGTTCTTGGAGAATTAAGATTGCTGCATTATTGCTTTAGCCTTCTCAAATTGCTAAACGTTTTTAGCTACCTGTAGTGTTATCTAAAATAATACCATGCCCTTCATTGTTTTATCTCTACGGCCCATATTTTGCAGTGTTGACATCAGTCTCTCGTCGTTGATTCCTGATATTAACTGGTGCTCACATTTATTCCAGTACTCTAGGCTCCTAGTTTGTTGTTTAACTTGTCCTTTCCAGGCTGTGACATATTCTCTCCGTAATAACTCTTTCAATAGCCATGAAGTGTTTCTGCAAGTGCTTGTAGTTACTTCGCTTACGCTTGTCATAGTTGAAAGCCGTGCACGAGGTTTTCGGGTTCTTCGTTACCAGCGATGGAGGAACGGAAAGCTGCCAAAGCTTTGCCTTTTGCCTGCCACTTTAGCCTAACAGGCACGGTCCGCTTCTTCTGCTGTTTCTTCGGCAGGAGGCTCGCTATCGTACCATCCATTGAGCTCGCACCAATCTTTGAAATCATTTAAAAACAATTTATTGGACGCATAGACACTTTAATCGTCCTTATCATTCATTATAACATATGGCAGTTTGTGGCCTTTCCTTACATCTTGGCAGTTCGGGGAACCGCAAAACACTAGAACAAAAATTTATCGTCCAAATCGGCACTCTTAATCCCCACGGTACCAGCGAGCGCTTTTCATTCAACTAATTTATTCTTGTTTTCTTGTCACCATATTCCCACCAATAGCGTAGCTCCTCTTTCTGCATATAAACCCACACACAACCCACAGTTGCTCCAATCGCTCTGACGAAGGGCTTACGCTCGAAAAGTCACCTTTTTTACCCTTTACAGCGGTTAATTGACGTTTTCAACTCAGTTGTTAACACTAAATTATCTACTATACTCTCCCACCGACGCAGCACCACAGTTTCGCATCGCAGAGGAGCCAGTTTACAATTCATGATGGCAGGGTCCAAATCCTATATTCCAACTGGTATATTTTCCAAGGCCCGGCTTCATATTTTTAATAGAAATTCCATCCCCATTGTTATTAGTGGGGATGGGACTTCTCTTAAAATTTTATTAATCCCACTGAATTAAAAAAAGGTTCAGAGAGACGCAATTTACCGAAAGATGGAGAGTTCAAAACTCAGCCAGTCCAAAAAGAAATTTGAAGTTAACAAGTATAGCAAAATCCACAAGTTCCAACCTCCTCCTTACCACTCCCCCCCTCCCACTTAAAGAACATATTGTTAGTTCGTAATATTGAGATCAAAATCGAACAAATCCCCTCGCTTATTTACCAAAACTCGGTTCCAAATTTAAATTGCCCACTGGCCCATGCGATCGGCAGCGTTGAAAATCAAATAAAGCTATGATACTTGCAGGTGAGCTAAAATTTTAGCAGTTGCCGTAAAAGGTGTCTGACAAAAAAAACCATTCTTCGAACCTCTAAACTTTCCCTCGCTCCCAAATTTGCTACATTTTTGTTCATTAAGGGACCGTTTACAACGTATTTTAGACAATAATTTGACCCACATCCAGTTTAATTTAACTAACTCAAATTTAAATAGAAAATGTTCAAAAGGACATATTAACCCAGACTCACCTGGAAATAATGTTTACCCATTAAGGTGAGATCTTATAGTCAATCATATGTTCGTTTCTTAGGTTTTTAAATGGAAACCAAATTAACGAGCTACCTCACAGAGTCTTTAATAATAACTCCGAGTTGACTTGGCTTTAAGTAACACATTCGATTCATAATTTAATGTTTAACGGATCGTCTCGGATAAGACCTTGAAACCTCATTATTTACAATGCATTCTTGTTAAATCAGATGATGAGTTCGTCCTTTTATTTCTTGCTTCAGTCAGAGTTAGAAAATTTCCACTTTTATCAATGAGAGATGAGCATAAGCGTATTCAAACTCTTCTACAGCCATAATATGCGAGTAAAATAGAGTGACATGGGTTTTAGAGTGTGTGAGTGAAGCAGCGGCGAGAATTAGTTTTCACTAGTTACCTCACTAAGATTTCTTAACAAATTCCTGTTACGGGAAAATTTACTGATTTTTCCCGTGTGTGTTATTCGAAACGTATTTATTCGTAAACTTTCACATTTAATCATTTCAAGTCCTTTCAAAACAATGCATAAAAACCACAGTAGCTTTTGAATAGATTTTTCTTGTTACTCGCTTTCATCATATGCACCTACTTGTCGGCACTTTTGTTACTTATTACATGGTTTTTTTAGGTAAATATAGGTGTTAATGGTCTTTCTGGAAACATTGGTTTTCATAGTAGATAGCAGTTTATACTCGTAAATTTAATTTCTTTTCATGCGATGGTTTCCAACCAATCTTGCATAAATAAGCAGAAACTTTTAATTGCTTTTCCGTTTTTTTTATTTCCTGAGCTGCGCTACTGCAATTAAGATAGGTAGTTTTCTATATCAGAGCTGTAAAATTGCACCTAGGTTTCCTACTTTAATGGCCTAAAGTTTATTGCATCCGTCTTTTTAATTTTGAGATACTTTCCGTCGTAAAAACAGATGGAATAATTAAGTAGTTTTCGTTTAACTTCAAAGAGACTTTTTCCGCTCCTTTGTGTCCTTATTCAAATATTGCGATTTGTGTAACAATAGCACTTCACACCAGTTACTTCTTAAGCAAGTACCATGTACAGCTTTGATGATTACAAACTAGAGTATGCTAGAGGTCATGTCGCTTGTTGGCCTGACCTAGAATAAAAGTACTGTGGAACCAAAGATTGTCTTATCCTTGACGTCCGTATAAGCTCGCTCGAAGCAGATCTCCGTGTACCAGGAAATCGTGACGAGTTTCCGTTCTCGCTGCCAAGTCGTCTCTACAGAGTTAGTTCCCCCAGTTGTTATTGTGCCGTCCGCGAAGAGTCAGTTTTCCAGTTTTGGGGCGAAAACGTATCGTCACATTCTGCATTTTTCTGGCATCTATTTTGTTTGCATATGCGAGCCCATCTGTCTGACTGGTTACAATGAGTTGTTCTTAGGAAAAAGTATTAAAATAGCTACAAATTTTTACACAGAAGCAACATCAAGAAATTGCGTGGTAATTGACTACTCCTTTTGTCAGGCTGCAAGAGTTGTTAGTGAAAAAAACATCCTTTTCGTGTTGCACCACACATATTTGTAAGGGACTAATAGAGATCCTATCACACCCTTGAAGCATTAAAATTGTTAAGATTGAGGTGGCAGGATTCAAATCCTATATCCCAACTCGCACATAGTTTCAAATGTTAATAGAAATCCCATTTAGATAATTATAAATCCCTCTGTTTAAAAAAGAAAATGGTGCTATGGATGCAAATTGCGTTACGTTAATCTAATTTACTGCGACCATATCATCACCCAATCCGAAGTAATACATCAATCCCAAAACAATTTTAAAAAGTTTACCTTTATTATCAATTCACAGTTTTATTATTAACCAGAAATCCGATTTCAATCGTTACACGAAGGCGCGCCATAAAAGGAGAGGTGCCTTGGGTACCTCTGAATCATTTGTCAATCAACCGTCGTGGCATACAGAACTCCAAAACAGCTTGAGCTGCAGCCAATGCAAGGCACTGACCAGAGGCGCATTTCTCGGTACATTTCTACGATTTCATCACAATGGAAGAATTTTTTGAGGTTTGTATTACCTTCCTCCGATCGAAACCCTCTTCATTCGTGGCGGTAAATTTGAAATTCGAAACGGTTCGCTTCGCCATCGCCTAAAATTGCCATGGTGTAATTTCATGTCTGTTCTTTAATACTGGATGTAGATGACCGTTAGGATAAAAAGAAAATATGAAGAAATGTTCAAGGAATTTCTTCAATAATGCGAAGGGGAAGTGCTGTTAACCCAACGGAAGAAAAATAAAAGCAGAGCGACCATTGTAGGCGAAGTTCTGGAGCGCGCGAGTGAACCGCCGCCAACCACCGATTCACTTGGACATATCCAGGCATCGATGTCGCCAAATGAATCATCTGTACGGGCTTCCTCCACAAATGGTGCGATTTCTTTTTCTTTTTTGTTAATCTAAGTATATGATTACAACAATGCTGAATGATCTTTAACCTTTGGAACAATACATTAGAAAGGTAACTTAGGACTACAGTTCGATACTAACAATCACTGTGATAATGTATCACCAAGATTGAAACACTCGCGTAACGCAATAATTTTCTAGAAGTAACTAATTGCAAATTTTTTTCCAACAAGGAAATACTAGTTAGAACATACTTGCAAACCACAGATTTTTTTCGTATGATGCGACAGTTCATGTCTAACACTGCTTCCTTTTGATGTCTTCATTGTCCGAAATGCAGCCTTGCGTGACACCTACAAAACGTTTTATCCTGCCTAAGAATATTTTGTCCCGCCTAAGAACGTTTTGTCTCGCCTAAGAATGTTTTGTCCCGCCTAAGAATGTTTTGTCCTGCCTAAGAATATTTTGAAAGGAGTTATTTCTTTAGAACTACAAGTTATATTTATTGCGCTATTTAATGCTACATTATAAGCATACGTGTCAATTAAACATGAAAAATGTACACAAAAACTGTCCAAAATAAAATGTAGGCGGGAAAACTAGTTGTACGATCATATCAGACTTCATGACCGTTCAGTTGCGCTTTCGCTCTAACAGTTATTTCACTTTGTCTCCACAATAGCTGATGCAAGAGGGGACGAGTTCGAAATGTGTATTTACTGTTGGCAAACGCCACGTGTAACGACCGACAGTCGCGAATACCTTGGCTATCGCGAAGCACATATTCAAAATCACGTGCGACGTAGAAAAGATTAGAAGACGTACTGGAGAGCATTGAACAAATGTGGGCTCTGGAAAGACCCTGTTTACAAGGCTAGAAAAGGCGAACTGGGGGACCACGTTAATGCAGTGCGGGATAGGATGCCCAATTGTGTTATAAAAGATGTGAGGTCAAGGTTTCCTAACCCTCCTGGTATTGCCTATATGGGGCATAAAATGGAATAAAATTCTCATACAAATGCCCACCTCAAAGAGAGCCCAAGTACCCATTTTTTAATGGTCCATTTTACAATGTCCACACAGCAAATTATAGTGACTTTCCTATAAGTTAGGAAAAGATATACAGTGCAAAGAAAAGTAATAGGAGGAAACAGAGAATGAGTCTGCTTGGAAATACCTTGTGTCAAACCTAATATTCATGTTTTCATTGCTTGGTACCAGCAGTTGTTAGAATTGGTCCTCCCTATTGACCTCACATATTAATACTGAACATTTGGGCTCCTAGTTGTAATTATCACAGAAACTGTGGTGCAATGGAAAACAGAAGAGACATCATCTGTTTATATTAAAAAAGGTAGACCAGATAGTTTCTCTGAAATCAAATGTCTTTGAAGTAAGCACCCTGGTCTCTGCCAAGCGGTTTGGATGCCTGGCATGTTGGTACATCTAGAGAGACGATGCTTCTCGATTCACATTTTTATTCTGTACGACAAATGAGTCAATGAGCAAGAGAAGACAGTGAATCCAAAAAGTGCCAAAGTAATTGTGCAGAATTAACAACATAAGTTTCTTACCCAATCAAGAATGGCTAACTCCATGCACATGTCTTATGTGTCATCCCCATAATGAATCCGCTTTGCAGCATAAATGAGCATCACTGAATGGAGAGACTCAATCCAATATCTTTCCCTGCACTGAAGAAGGGAACAAACTATGGGTGATTTTTCTTTAACTGGAAAATGAATTTGTTCAACTAATTTATAGCCCTTGCCTCAACATCATTAATAAGAAGAGATAAACTTCTTCATGCAAAGAAACATAAACATACAGCATGTGTCAATTAGTTACCTGCATGTAGTCCGATGCATGCCTATAAATTGAAGTGCCCATAATGGCTTCCCTGCATGCAGCTACTACATCAGGTTTAGTTAAAAGTTTTTTGCTCATCACATGGCCATTCTGCTTGCACCGTGTCTCTGCATGGCATCTGATATGATTTCCCTGAGTAATAAATACACCAAGTTATAGAAAAATAGATTAATAAATCAGTAGTAATAATTATAGTAAGTATAATGTCTCTTGTTCACCATTATTAAAGAAATATGTGCAATCTTTGAGGTAATGATCATGTCATATCTTACTAGAATAACACAACAAAAGGTACTTACAGAAATGAAAACAAAATACTATGTTCTCAATAAACAGTCACTCAAATTACCTGGTAATGGTCAACTACATTCAATAGTGTACCCTGAAATTCTTCTTCATTGGGTGGACTGTTCTTCATGCAGAAGTACACAAGAGTCCTTGTACTTTTCACTGTAAAATATTCACAATTATTATATTCCATTGTATTCATCTTATATCAAGAAGGAATTTGACATCTGCAGATTATTGTGGAGAGAATATAGCTTTTGATGACTCTCATAAGAGAGATATCTTACCTTTGTCGAACAATTCAAAAAACCACTTTGAGCCCTCATCCCTCTGGGCCCCTGAGGCAACTTCCTTCATTGCTTCAGTCACAGACCTTGCAGCTGAAAATAATAAAAAAAATATTGATACCAATAAAATGCTAACTTTCAAGAAATAGTCATAATCACCAAGACAAAATGAGCCAAAACTTGGCATACAATGAATACTCAAAATCAACATTCCCGCCTCCCCCCTCCCACTTTGAGAACGCACTGTTAGGTCAAAAAGAGATATTTTGTTTATTAAACTTGAATCATCTACAAACAGTATTATGTCAAAACTAAGGTTCTCTTCTTTGCGCAAGTTTAGGCTGTGTATTTTTTAAAAAAAAATTAATTTCTTTGGAGCTGCCGATCTAAATTTAAAGAGAGGCACCACTCTCGCAGGCGAGCTGCAATTTTAAACCAAATCCTCTGACTCTTCTCTTCCGGCCACTTAAGCGATAAATGATGACCGGTAACTAAGGTCTCGAGGGATTTGGCCGAAATTCCAAGGGTCTCCCTCAATAGAAGAGGAGTCTGGAAAGAAGTTAAGAGTTAATTTCTATTCCTACAGATGTACTTTGCAAACTCTGTAAGTCTTAAAACTTCATGAGATGTTTAATTTGCTTTATTGTCTTTCTTAATATCGTTTACGTAGGACCTTACATGACAATCAGATAGCAGAGCTACCACGTGGAGTCTTCAGCTACAACACCAAGTTGATTGAACTGTAAGTAAACAACATTTATTGCTTATCCCATGAGACTTATTTTTAAGAAGCTTATACAGACTCAGTCACACGTGTAAACTATAGCAATTTGTAATGTTGGGACTCTAATCCAATATCTCAGCTCATGTACTTACTAAATCTTGGTTTCAAATTTAAATTGCCGTTAAGTCCATGCGTTGCAGAGGGGCCAGTTTACAGCTCATAATGGCAGGATCCAAATCCTATATCCCAACTGGCATATTTGCCAAGACCCCGTTTCAAATTTTAATAGAAATCCCATCGCCGTTGTTATTAGTGGGAGTGGGATTCAGTTTCTATTAAAATTTTGTTAATCCCACTAGCTTCAAAAAGGGTTCAGAGAGACGCAATTTACCGAAAGATGGAGAGTTCAAAACTCAGCCAGTCGAAAAGAAATTTGAAGTTAACAAGAATAGCAAAATCAACAAATTCCAACCTCCTCCTTCCCACTTCCTCCCTCCCACTTTAAGAACATATTGTTAGTTCGTAATATTCAGATCAAAATCGAACAAATCACATCGCGTATTTACCAAAACTCGGTTCCAAATTTTAATTGCCCACTGGCCCAAGCGATCGGCTGCATTGAAAATCCAATTTCAATCGTTACTGATTCCATTTAAATTCACCTTTTATGGAGCCTTTCCCCTAACGTAAGCAATTATTAGGAAAAAAACAATCAATTCAGACTTTTTTTCGTACAATGACGGCTCAAAATCAACATTCCCAACTCTCCCCTTCCACTTGGAGAACACATGGTTAGGCCAAACAGGGGATATTTTGTTTATTACATTTCAATCATTTACAAACAGTATATTGTCAAAACAAAGGTTCTCTTCTTTGTGCAAGTTTAAGCTGTGTATTTGTAAAAAATTAATTTTTTGGAGCTGCCGATGTAAAATTAAAGAAAGACATGATCCTTGCAGGTAAGCTGCAATTTTACCAATTGCAGAAAAGGAAGTATAAGAAAAATTCAGGCTCAGACGGGATTTGAACCCAGGCCTCCCAGAATAGTACTACCAACTGAGCTACGGAAGTAAATGTCAACTCTTCCGCCCTTATGCCTATTTACTTTTATAGGATGCTCCATAGCCCCTGAATATTTGCTTCAGTTATATTCTGGTCATTGTCCTTCAAATGTTTTTTTAAGTGCGTATAACAAAACATTTAGAAACATTTTATTGTCGAAACGAAGGCTCATTTTACTGCGCGACTTTTCGATATGTATTTGTGATGAAATGAGTTTCTTTTGACTTGCGGATTAAAATCAAATAAAGACATGATCCTCGCAGGTGAGCTGCAATTTTACCAATTGACTAAGTTGACTGAAAAAAATTCAGGCTCGGACGGGATTCGAGATACTAATTGAGCGATGCTGCAAACTGAGCTACAAAGCCACACGTTATGAGTAAGGTAAATTTTGGAAGATTCATCTTTTCTTGGTGAAAACTTATGCTCTTCGCAAAGAGGTAAATCAAATGGGGCCATGACAAACGCAAGTGAGCTGAAATTTTTAGCAATTACAGAACAGTCCAGAAAAAAAGGAGAAAAAGGCTCGTTCCTTGACTTACCTCGCTCCAACTTGGGAGGAGTAGAAGAATCTAGAAACAATTTTGCTTTTATTTTTTATTTTGTTTTTTCAACACTTTAGTTGTATTGAAAATTGTTTGAGTTTACCTATTTGCTACATTTTTTTCGGTTTGGTATACACAATAATTCTTAATATTATTAAGACTCCTTCCCAGTTTAGTTTATCCAACCAAATTAAAAAAAAAAACAAAAGTAAAAAAACAACAACAAAAAATGGTGAAATGAACGACGTGTAATTGTGTTGTTTAGAATGCTCATAAAAAGTATTGGAAAAATTTGGGTTAAGATACGCCCTCAAATCTTTCTCATTAGAGCCTGTTGATTTCCGAGGGTAAAGGTCAGAATTCAGATTTCGAGATTTTGAAAACGACCAAAAAATGTAAGCCAGCATCTTGAGTAGGATTTGATTTCAAAATTTGTAGAAATCAACTACAGCGTTGCGTGAACATTGTGAAAACGTGAATGAAAGCGATCTTCGCAGTAATGAACACTACTTAAGTAGTAGTGAAAAGAAGGCCTGAAAAAAACTCAGGCCTGTACGGGATTTGAACCCATGACCTCTGCGATACCGGTGCAGTGTTCTACCAACTGAGCTAACAAGCCAAATATATGACTTCCATATATTCACAACCGTTTATTCGCCACTTCACGGGTTTATTTGGGACCAACACATTGACCGGCTCCCAGTTGGCTTGTTAGCTCAGGTGGTAGAGCACTGCACCGGTATCGCAGAAGTCATGGGTTCAAATTCCGTACAGGCCTGAATTTTTTTCAGGCCTTCTTTTCACTACTACTTAAGTAGTGTTCATTACTGCTGAGATCGCTTTCATTCACGTCTTTAATCGCAGTTCAAATATATGACTTTCATATATTCACAACCGTTTCTTGTGAAAACGCTGAGGAAAGAAAAGCCCATGTTGATAAAATTGCCCTATGGAACTGTGATCTGCGTTCTCAGTTTTACTTTTTACCCGCCAAAGTCGCTTGGTTATTTTGAAAACTAATGAAGTAAAAAAGTGAGAGATCAGAGATGTCTTTAACGTACTGTACGATAACTATACGTATCCTTTAGAACTTTTAATAATGAAAAGCCGATTGAGGTAGTCATATCTCGAGTAAGAACTTTGCGCCTCATGCCACCTCGTCTCTGGTGATGTGCGTTTTCTTTGCAGAGACAGACCGATTTTTAGCTTTTATCACGAAAAGTATTAACTTGCGGTGTAAAATAATTCTAGCCTTTAAACTAAAAAAATAAAATAAACAGCTTGGTTTAAAAAAGAGTTAGTAGTCACCTCTTGTAAATCTGGTTTATATTTTATGGTAATTCGATATTCGAATAAAACACGATCAAAGAATGACACGTTCAGCGTGCTCTACTAGCTCCATGATTAAATAAATAGTTGAAAATGCATGCAGATGAAAGACTACATGCGCGCAACACGCAAACTGCGTGTCCTACACGCAGTTGCAAGTCTGACTGTGAGAAGCGTGTGAATTAAACCATTAGTGTAGCGAAGTTGAGTGAGAACTTTACATATCATTCTATCTTGTCTCCAAATTTGTCCCTTTTTTGGTTTGTTTCACTCGCATGCATTCGTTTTAGTCGTTAGTGATGTGATGTGCGTTTTCTCAGGGTAGACCGATATTTGAGCGTTTAGCGCAAAAACCAGTTGTCTAATAATTTGTTTGCTGAATTATTCAACCTGCAAACCCTGTAACCTATTAACTTTACGTTAACTATTCCAGGATTTTACTAAAACACATGTTCTTACATGAATAATGAATATCACAGTTTCTAGAACTCTAAGCAGTTAGCATAGCAGGTGGCGTAATAAACAAAACGATCGCAATGTTACATCATATAACAACTCAAGTTAGAGATAAAGACAAATGTAATTGGAAACATTGTGTTATTAACAATATCAAGTAATCGACATATAAAGGCACTTGTATTTAAAAGAGCATTAAAGAAACGTCTAAACAACCCAAACTGGATAACGATGGACGGAAAAAATCATAATATGATCCCCTCGCCTCTGTAGATAAAAAAAAACAACAACAATAAGGACAACAAGGACAAAAACAGCAAAAAAAACATTAAATATTCATTTAAATGATCCTTGTTTTCTTCTTATTTGGATTTGAATTCTATCCAGTTCTTTAACCTGCTGTAACTATTAAATCACGTTTTATTTATATGCCTAATCTTTGTAGTAGCTTGTCTCGGAACCAAATAGAAAATCTACCGCCTGGAGCCTTCGCTAACAACACCAAGTTGACTCACCTGTAAGTAAAACATTTGTAGGTTCATATTTGATACTATCGATACTATTAATTACTATAATAATTGTGTTTTACACAACACTTATTGTTATATTTTGTAAGCAGCTAATGTTGATTCCATCCCACCCATAATACAACACGAGTTAAGCTGTAAAGATCTGAATTCAATTTATCCGAACATATTTTTAGCCAGTCCAGGGTAGTAACATCAAGAATCGCATCTCCAAAGTTATCACCCCTATTACTTTAAAAGTTGTCGAGGAGTCCGTGATTTGTCTATTATCTTTAATTCACGTCTCTAAACTTCACCAGAGATCAGATCTCGATTGTACCTTATCTCATTACATTTACCTAACTCTCTGTTAGGTAAGGTAGATATCGACTTTTTGCCATACATTTCCAATAAACACCCATGGGAAATGTATTTTTTCCGATGGAATAGGAAAAATTCTATTCGTAACACCTCCCAATGGATGTAAGATACGTTTGGCGCGAAAGAGTACCGGAAGTCAGATGAAAATCAAAGAGGGCACAAATGTTGTCCGATGGTATCCGCCGATACCCATTTTTCGAATGGAATCTGATGGGGTCCATGGGAACCCAACGGTGTCCACCTATGTCCATCGGAATCACTAGTCTTGTGGTAAACGTAACCTCAGACAAGTGCAGTATAAACGAAATATGCCTCGTTTTTAAAGCCATGAAGCGAAACAGCTCGTTTCAAGCGCGAATGACTTGAATATATACCTTGTTTTTCAACCTCAAAGCAAAACAGCGCTTCACCCTTACAAATGCGGTATCCATGAAATATGGCCCGTTCTTTAAGCCATGAAGCTAAAGAGCTCATTTTAAGCGCGGACAACGGAAAAGAACCTCGCTTTTTTGCTTAAAAACAGTCAAATGCAGTGTACCTAGGAAATGCCTCGTTTTTTATGCTATAAAGTGGAACAGCGCATATCAAGTGCGATTGAGTAACAGCGACTTACGGCGCTTTACGTAGGCAAATGCAGCAACAGTGGTATATGGCGAAATATGCCTCTTTTTTAAGGCCATGGAGCGGAACAGCCCATATCAAACACGAATGACTTGAAAGATACCTCGTTTTTCAAGCGCGGATAACTTCAAATCTCATTCCTTAAGCCTTAAAGCAAAAATACGCTTTAAACAGAAATATGAAGCACAGTATACAGAAAATATGCCTCGTTCTTAAGGCCCTGAAGCAAAACAGCCCATTTTAAGCGTGGATGACTTGATTTATATTGTGTTCTTCCAGCCATTTAGACAAAAAGGCGCTTAATGCAGAAGAATTGAATGCAGCTTACGTAAAATATGCCTAGCTTTTAAAACCATGAGGTAAAACGACTCATTTCAAGGGCGGGTCACGTGAAGCATATCGTGTTCTTCACGATCGCAAATTGACACGTTTAGGGTGTTCTACTAGCTCCAGAACTAAATGTTTAGTTGAAAATGGATGTAGTTGGAAATTGCGTGTCCTACACGCACTTGCAAGTCTGATTGTGAAACGCGTGTAAATTAAACGATTAGTGTAGCCATCTTGAGTGAGAACTTTGCATATCATTCTACCTTGTCTCTTAATTTGCCCTTTTTGGTTTTTTTCACTCTCATGCATTCGTTTTGGTCGTTAGTGATCTGATGTGCGTTTTCTCTGGGGAGACCGATATTTGAGCTTTTAGCGCAAAAAGCATTGCGGTGTAAAATAATTCCATCCTTTAAAAATTGACATTTTTTAGCGTGCTTAACTAGCTCCATGACTTAATAATTAGTTAAAATTGCATACCGGTAAAAGGCTGCACGCGTGCAACACGAAAACTGCGTGTCACTACACGCATTTGCAAGTGTGAGTGTGAAATGCGTGTATATTGCACGAAATCAGTCAACTACAACTTATTAAACGTGTTTACTGAAACGATTGAATTCACATTTATTCATAAATATTTAAAGAGCATCAGCTACTTACTGGACTTTGTTTCATTTCTTATTTATCAAAACTGCGATTGCCAAGTCTTGGAAGATTTATTTTCACTGCGTCCGCTTTTCTTCAATGGTTTCTTCCGATTGTCACGAGTTCACTTAAAGTTTTGAATTGAATGATTATGGAATGGAGTTTTTGAATTAAAAACAAAACCAAAATTGTGGAGCACTCTCCTGATGACAACTATTAAACAAATCGCACAATGTTGTGGGTCAGCGGGCATCCCTTTTCATTGGTATACACCACTTGCAGTTACTCAGCACATTTTCAATGTCCAGTACTCGAGATTAACTGAATGGGTTGCCAATAATCGAATCCCTGTGTTTGCGCAGAGATTTCTGGGATGGTCACGGGGCAAACATTGCAACTCACTGTTTCATCAGCGGGCAATGTTTATGCGAAAAAAAGCGTAAGTTTTTGTTTAAACAACCATGAAATACTCCAGCCATGATACAAAACGAGGTTAAATTTGGGGATCCAAATTCTATTTATTCAGCCCATATTTTTACCCAGTCCAAGGTAATAATATCACTAATCACATCTCTAAAGTTATCAATCCCGTTACTTCAAAAATTTTCCAGAAAGACAAGATTTACCAATTTCTTTAAATCACGTTTCTGAATTTTATTAAAGATCAGATCTCTACTGTTTCTATTCCTATCTTAGAGGAACACAATTTACTTACATAGACGAAAAAACAAAATTCCAGTTACCGAAGTGTTGCTGAAATCTTTAATTCTATTATGGAATCGTTACGGCTAACACGCGCTCGCGAAGAGAGGATCATGACCTTTACTCATGTTTCCGTCGCTGCTGACACAGGGTAACCGGACCACTGCAAATTCCCAGATCATCCTTCGGGCTGTCAACAATTTGAACGCGTCGCTGCCGTTTAGATTGTTCGACATTTTTAATCATTTGAGTATCACTCCACCGATTCAGCAGGGACTCGCCGCTTATATATCATTTTAAGATAAATGCCTATTCATCGATGGTTATGTGGAATCTCAGTTCAAACAAGAGGGTGTTCATGTATATGTAGCTAAAGAGCAGCCTTTAAAGAAAGTCAAAACGGACGAGGTAAAGGAATACTAGGATCTCTGTTTTATTCTTGCTTGCTCTTGTGCACATAGTTGTCTTTCGTGTACACGACCGACGCACTTCGATGTCATGACCCTTTCCACTTTTGCCTTCTCAGCTTTTGTCTAACTGCTCCAAGAAAATGGAAAAACTTGAACGAATCGCCGATTAGACAGGGTTGCGATATTGGTAATCATTTTTGCAAGCATCATAAGTGCCTCTCTTTGTCGCAACCATTCTGTTGGTATACCTGGGGAACTGAAATCGGCTTCATTCACCGCGTATTAATCGGTTTTAATTTAGGGAATCAAGGCTTTCTCGCGTTTCAAAGCGATTCGAGAGTACTAATTTCCATCACCCATACCTCTTACTAATCGAGTTCGAGTTTTTTCCGCTCGGGTTTATGGCACAAGCGCGAAGTGCGCGGGAAAAACGAGGTTTTTTTTTACTTGCAGTACGGACCGAGAAAAACGAAGTTATTAAGATATTTATTATATCTCTTGATTCTAATAGAAGGGGAAAAGATTTCAGTGCAAGCGGAACGGCCAGTGATGATTAACCAGCGTCAAATCCTAAGCACGAGAACATTTTATTGGCTTCCAATAAAAACTGGACTTTGAGGTCAAAGGTTCAAAATATTCCTTTATTACCCATAGTTTAGAATAATGCAAAATTACACAAAAGCAACAGTTTAAGTATACCAAGGTTTTCTGTAATTAATTACTGAAATCTGCAAAGCACAACACGTTTCTGTGTAGAGTGCGAACTCAGAGGGGAGGGTCATCAGTGAAAGTGAGCACCAAAGGGGGAGGGCCATACCCTCTTTTTCAGCTATTCAAGGGGAGGGTCACACCTTTTCCAGAATTTTTAGTGAGGATTTTTGTGACGTTATTTTCCATTTTTCTTTAACAGACTAAGTTTTTTCTTTTCAACTTGTTTCTTTTAATTCGGTGCAGGTGCTAGTTTTACAAGGTTACTGGGTGTCTGCATATACATTATTCCATGGCACATAATTTTCTCGGAGTATTCTTTCTTGAGCCCGGATCCCACACTGATCGTTCGCATTTTCTTGTTTCAGCGCGCACATATTCAATATCGAGATTTATTCATATTCAAACATTTTGCGTTTACAAGCAAAATGTCGAAAAATGGTCTGAGGTTTCTATGGCATGGAGCATACCATATGGTAGTGACTGGGAGGGTCACACTTTTGTCAGTCACCTAAAAGTGGGGAGGTCAGGAGTTTTTTAATTAAAACATGAGGGAGGGCCAACACTTTCTTTTGGAAAAAATACCAAAATTCCCCTGCCCTCCCCCCCCCCAAGAATAAACGTACCATCCCTTATAACATTAGAATTTCCAGCAACCTGCTGTTCGAAAAACCCTATAAACTATTTGCACTGGTATTTTGTCTTTTCAAAGTATTCGACGACCTTTCGGCTGCAATGAAATAATCTGGTTTACGACCCGAGTTATGTTCGTCGTAGATAGTCGTATTTCTCTACTTGCCGCTTGTCCTACTCAAAAGCTCGAAGAATCCGACTCGAAAGATTGGGATATCTGCTTCTTAGTTTTGATCTTTTTCCTCGTCGGCGTACTTTTCCTTAAGTCTGTTAGAATTTTTCTTGAAGAGATATTTTGGCGATCAAAACAAACTTTTGAATTTAGCGGGCCATGCAGTGAAATACGGCGCGCTTAATGGACTAATTATAGCGCATGTTCTACCCAAGTGATGTAACGAGGGGTTTTATTTGATAATCTACGAGCTTAATGCCCTGAAAATACCTCATCAGATACATCACTGTACGCACGCACAACTAGTTTGATTATTCCATGCCAAAGCACTTTCTGCTACTGACTGAGAAGCAACTTGTCAACCGGACTGATCGAGGATGAATCACCACGCCCTCACCCAACTAACGGCTCTCGTCGGGCTTTCCGCAGCGACTAATTCTATACATTTTCAGAACATTTGACATTTCATACATACCAGCTGTACGTTTTTCTTGATTTTCATTTGTTAAGTAAGGAATTTCAGGTATGTTATGTTCAAATGACAAGGACGACGAGCGAATATATACGTACTTTTTATATAATAAAAATTGTCACCGGTCGATCGATTGAAGAAAAGAAGAAAAATAAAATAAATTGATTGAAGCTGTAAAGAAAATATAGTTCTTGTATATGTGTGATTTTACATAGTGGAGGATAGATTTCACAAACGGACGGTATAAAAGTCTGGTAGGGGTTATATAAAACCGCACGATCAGAACATATTTACCTGTCCTGTAATGAAAAAGGAAGATCACGAATAACGAGTGCTGAAAGAGTCCGATATATAGAGGAAACAAGAAAAAAAAAGTGTTTCTGGAACAAAATCTAGTGTTTCCGTCCACTCTAGACCTGAATTCGTCAGCAGAAATAAGACAAAAATCTGTTTCCGAAAAGTAACCCAGTATTTCCCTCGACATTCTGTCTGATTACGTCTACGGAAACAAGTGAAAAACGTGTTTCCGGAACGTGACCTTGTATTTCCGTGAACGTTTAGGTATGATGACGTCGACGGAAATATAAAAAAATTCATGATTCCGTCACGTTACTATGTGTTTCCGCACATGTTAACATGAAGTTACACTTGCGGATACATTTGGTTGTTTTCCTTCAACTGAAACCTGACGGAAACATGTAAAAAAGTGGCACGGTTCCGCTGTGACCGCAGCAACAGAAACACGAGTAAACGTCACCAAACCGACAGCGGAAACGCGTGTTGAGCATCGTGTTTCCGCAACGTTTTCACATATTTCTTCCACGTTTCCGTTTACGGATTCTTGATATTTCTTCCTGTGTATATTATTCGCATCTACTTTAGCGGTAGCGAAATATCAACTTGCTTGATAAATAATAAAACATATAATACGAAAGAAATCAATTTCGAGCAAAGAAAAACTTCACCACAGCTAAGAGTTGTCATAGGCATATAAGGTTGCTTTGCTGTGGATGAGATAGGTTTTTTCGTCTGCCCTAGAGGGATCAACGATTGAGCAATTCTATCTGGTTGTGTGTTGAATGTGGAGGTAGTCTCTAACTGCACCATGATTGATTTGTTTAGGTCCTTGGTCACACCCAGTTCCAAAGGGCTGGACAATTAACGCCCTAGGGCCTCGCCTATTGGATGTCGTGAAGTGCTGTAGACAGTTTGGGCATGTATTTCTGGTTTGATATAAACCTTAAAGAGATCAGTTTCATACTCCTCCCCTGAACTTTTTTCGGGTCCTTCTTACCAGCGATGGAGGAACGGAAAGCTGCCAAAGCTTTGTCTTTTTCCTGCCACTTTAGCCTAACAGGCACAATCCGCTTCTTCTGCTGTTTCTCCGGCAGGAGGCTCGCTGTCTTACCATCCATTGAGCTCGCATCAATTGCGACCATATCATCACCCAATCCGAAGTAATACATCAATCCCAAAACATTCTGAAAAAGTTTACCTGTATTATCAATTCACAGTTTTATAATTAACCAGAAATCCGATTTCAATCGTTACACGAAGGCGCGCCATAAAAGGAGAGGTGCCTTAGGTACCTCTGAATCATTTGTCAATCAACCGTCGTGGCATACAGAAGTCCAAAACAGCCTGAGCTGCAGCCAATGCAAGGCACTGAGCAGAGGCACATTTCTCGGTAAAAATTTCTACGTTTTCATCACAATGGAAGAATTTTTTGAGGTTTGTATTACCTTCCTCAGATCGAAACCTTTGTGGCGGTAAATTTGAAATTCGAAATGATTCGCTTCGCCGTCGCCTAAAATTGCCATGGCGTAATTTCATGTCTGTTCTTAAATACTGGATGTAGATGACCGTTAGAATAAAAAGAAAAGATGAAGAAATGTTCAAGGTATTTCTTCAATACCGTATTTACCCGTGTATAATGTGCACTTTTTTCCCATAAAAACAAGCATCAAAATCGCGGTGCGTATAATACACGGATTCTATTGTTTGTCAAGCACGTCCAAATTTGCATACGTTAAAAACGCAACAAAGAAAGTAAAAGTGCACGGATCGGTGGCCTGGGGAGGAGAAAGAGCTTGCTTGTTTACGACTCATTTGAAGCTCACATGACAGATACTGTGAACACTTCCCTCAAACGCGAACTTCCTTTCTCCAGCCGCTCGATGTATCTTTGAACAAACCATTTAGAGATGGAGTCCGAAAGGAGTGGATGGCTGATGGAATTCACGAACTTACTGGACGACGAAAAAAGGCTTCGGAGGAACTGATCTGTTCGTATATTTCACAAGCGTAGGAAGGCATTCCATCAGAAATGATCGCTGCATCTCTCTGAAGTGTGGGATCACAAACAATTCGAATGGATCACAAGATGAATTGGTTTACAATTCAACTGAGATCACTGATGAACTTGAGGATTCAGTCATCGAAAACCTATTCGAATCGGACTGTGAGTCGGTTTAAAGACACTGAACATTTTACTTAAATCACGCAATTGCAATGCAGTAATTATATTCAAGCTACCAGCAGTACTGTGAGTAGAAATAATGTTTATGAACGGCTGTTATGATAATAATTCAAGTTGTGACTTCAAGTTACAACATTTATAAAACGTTTGACTGTTACTGAATAGAAAAGCTTGTAAATAGGTGCTCGGTGCGTTCGATATTTGTAGTAGCAACTGCCAAGGGGAAGTGCTGTTAACCCAACGGAAGAAAAATAAAAGCAGAGCGACCATTGCAGGCGAAGTTCTGGAGCGCGCGAGTGAACCGCCGCCAACCACCGATTCACTTGGAAATGTCCAGGCATCGATGTCGCCAAATGAATCATCTGCACGGGCTTCCTCCACAGATGGTGCGATTTCTTTTTCTTTTTTTTTTTAATCTAAGTATAATATGATTACATAAGTACTGAATGACCTTTAACCTTTGGAACAATACATTAGAAAGGTAACTTAGGACTACAGTTCGATACCAACAATCACTGTGATAATGTATCACCAAGATTGAAACACTCGCGTAACGCAATAATTTTCCAGAAGTAACTAATTGCAGATTTTTTTCGAACTAGGAAATACTAGTTAGAACATACTTGCAAACCACAGATTTTTTTCGTATGATGCGACAGTTCATGTCTAAGACTGCTTCCTTTTGATGCCTTCATTTTCCGAAATGCAGCCTTCCGTGACACCTACCAAACGTTTTGTCCTGCCTAAGAATGTTTTGTCCTGCCTAAGAATGTTTTGTCCTGCCTAAGAATGTTTTGTCCCGCCTAAGAATGTTTTGTCCCGCCTAAGAATGTTTTGTCCCGCCTAAGAATGTTTTGTCCTGCCTAAGAATATTTTGAAAGGAGTTATTTCTTTAGAACTACAAGTTATATTTATTGCGATATTTTATGCTACACCATGTGCATACGTGTCAATTAAACATGAATTATGTACATAAAAATTGTCCAAAATAAAAAGTATGCGGGAAGACTAGTTGTACGATCATATCAGACTTCATGACCGTTCAGTTGCGCTTTCGCTCTAACAGTTATTTCACGTTGTCTCCACAATAGCTGATGCAAGAGGGGACGAGTTCGAAATGTGTATTTACTGTTGGCAAACGCCACGTGTAACGACCGACAGTCGCGAATACCTTGGCTATCGCGAAGCACATATTCAAAATCACGTGCGATGTAGAAAAGATTAGAAGACGTACTAGAGAGCATTGAACAAATGTGGGCTCTGGAAAGACCTTGTTTACCAGGCTAGTAAAGTCGAACTGGGGGACCACGTTAATGTAGTGCGGGAAAGGATGTCCAATTGTGTTACAAAAAATGTGAGCTCAAGGTTTCCTAACCCTCCTGGTATTGCCTACATGGGGCATAAAAGGGAATAATAAAATTCTCATACAAATGCTCACCTCAAAGAGAGCCCAAGTACCCAATTTTTTTTTTTTAATGGTCCATTTTACAATGTCCACACAGCAAATTAAAGTGACTTTCCTATAGGTTAGGAAAAGATATACAGTGCAAAGAAAAGTAACAGGAGGAAACAGAGAATGAGTCTTCTTGGAAATACCTTGTGTCAAACCTAATATTCATGTTTTCATTGCTTGGTACCAGCAGTTGTTAGAATTGGTCCTCCCTATTGACCTCACATATTAATACTGAACATTTGGGCTCCTAGTTGTAATTATCACAGAAACTGTGGTGCAATGGAAAACAGAAGAGACATCATTTGTTTATATTAAAAAAGGTAGACCAGATAGTTTCTCTGAAATTAAATGTCTTTGAAGTAAGCACCCTGGTCTCTGCCAAGCGGTTTGGATGCCTGGTATGTTGGTACATCTGTAGAGACGATGCTTCTTGATTCACATTTTCATTCTGTAAGACAAATGAGTCAGTGAGCAAGAGAAGGCAGTGAATCCAAAAAGTGCCAAAGTAATTGAGCAGAATTAACAACATAAGTTTCTTACCCAATCAAGAATGGCTAACTCCATGCACATGTTGTATGTGTCATCCCCATTATGAATCCGCTTTGCAGCATAAATGAGCATCACTGAATGGAGAGACTCAATCCAATATGTTTCCCTGCACTGAAGAAGGCAACAAATTATGGGTGATTTTTCTTTAACTGGAAAATGAATTTGTTCAACTCATTTATGGCCCTTACCTCAACATCATTAATTTGGAAGAAGAGATAAACTTCTTCATGCAAAGAAACATAAACATACAGCATGCGTCAATTAATTACCTGCATGTAGTCTGATGAATGCCTATAAATTGAAGTGCCCATAATGGCTTCCCTGCATGCAGCTACTACTTCAGGTTTAGTTAAAATTTTTTTGCTCATCACATAGCCATTCTGCTTGCTCCGTGACTCCGCATGGCATCTGACACGATTTCCCTGAGTAATAAATACACCAAGTTATAGAAAAATAGATTAATAAATCAGCACTAATAATTATAGTAAGTATAATGTCTCTTTTTCACCATTATTAAAGAAATATGTGCAATCTTTGAGGTAATGATCATGTCATATCTTACTAGAATAACACAACAAAAGGTACTTACAGAAATGAAAACAAAATACTATGTTCTCAATAAACAGTCACTCAAATTACCTGGTATTGGTCAACTACATTCAACAGTGTACCCTGAAATTCTTCTTCATTGGGTGGACTGTTCTTCATGCAGAAGTATACAAGAGTCCTTGTACTTTTCACTGTAAAATATTCACAATTATTATATTACATTATAATCATCTTATATCAAGAAGGAATTTGACATCTGCAGGTAATTGTGGATAGAATATAGCTTTTGATGACTCTCATAAGAGAGATATCTTCCCTTTGTCTAACAATTCAAAAAACCACTTTGAGCCCTCATCCCTCTGGGCCCCTGAGGCAACTTCCTTCATTGCTTTAGTCACAGACTTTGCACCTGAAAATAAACAAAAAAAATATTAATACCAATAAAATGCTAACTTTCAAGAAATAGTCATAATCACCAAGACAAAATGAGCCAAAAAATACAAGTGTGTACTGAGTACCATGCCAAGAGTCAAAGGAATTAAGCATTCCTTTTGAAAAGATCCATGTTTTTAGCTGTAATACAAAGTCATATGCCACCTCTGCAACATGGAACCCTGAAAAAAGAATTACTTTAGCTGCATTATAAAAGATACTTCTGACCTCCATACTTGTATTACATATGCGATATGATATTATTGAGGATGCAAATTTATCATCCCTTGTGTCTCAGAGAGATAAGTCAGCAGCTCTTTTGTCATAGGGACCTCACGGCTTACTGCTGAAGTTTCGTTGGCCCTACTCCAGTTGACAACTGCTAACACCTTGTGTTGAACATACCAGAGGTTCAACATATCATACAAAGAGATGAAGTAGAAATCATCTTACCAGAAAGAAAGGGCTGACACTGTTGTGTGTGCTGTTGATCGACTGGAATCATGCCTTGCATCTGTCATAACTCACTGCAGGAAGAAATGGTAGAAATCAAAACATAAAAATGGTCACATTTCTCTACTCACAGATATTTTCAAGGTTTACAATCTGATATAAGATTTTATATTTTTGTATGTGCCAGTCTACATAATATATTCCGAGTATGGCAGGTGTATAAGTATGTGGCCAAAGACAAAATGAAATTAAAATGACAACTTGCACCTCTCCATTCACAGCATATGCAGGGTTACTCTTCACTTGTTCTTGAGTAGCCAACATCGACTCATTGGAGACCCTCTTCAAGACTGTCAAGTAACTGAGCTTTTTCAAGACTGTTGAAGTGATTAAAAATAGAAGTATTTTAGAATTGCATCTGGTAAGGCACAAACCAAAGAAGGAACAGTTCAGTCAGTTTGAGCTATCTTGGTAGAACATTCATGATTTAGCAACCTGCAAACTTCTGCTGACTGCCTTCTCCTTGCAAGGAGAAAGACTACATGATTTTCAGAGCATCTGCGCATGTGCATTGCTAACCTGTGTCGGAGGTCTTTTCTCTCTCTGACCCGATGTTGGCTGCTCGACAGAAACTTGTGTATTCTGTCTCTGTCAAGCTACAGGACAATACTCCATGAATCAATCTATGAAAGAGAGACAGAGAAGTGAGCAGTTACAAAAAACAAAAACTGTAAAATACCGAGATAACAAATTTCTGTAAATTTCGAGCAAAAATAAAAGAGTGCTCACCTCAAATTTACACAGTACTTTGGAGGAGATCCTTCCATGATAGGGGAGGAGAGCCACTTGAAAGAATCTCCACCAACACATGAAACTGTCACCGACACTACGCGACTCTGTCGATTGAAGACAAGTGACTCGCAATCGAAGGGTTTTCCACAATAACAGCATGATGTCGTTAGCGTATTAGAGAAAAAAAAAAACAGAGTTCGCAGAGATTCTTTACTGCAGAGATATATGGAGTCGTTCTCTACTGAAGATGCAGTGATTTGCATTCTTTGTGACGTACGTTCTGCACGTGGAGGAGAAATTGGAGAAAAAGGATCAGCAAAAGGCAAAGAAATACGCAAAGATGGAGTGGAAAAAGCTGAAAGAATTGAAAACCGTGCAGTTATGGATGGTGTAGAAAGAAGAGATGGGTTCGGACTTCCCGTTGATGAGAAGCTCAGTCGCTCGATGTCAGTCGTTTCCTCTCAATTTTCTCCTCAAAAGCTAACAGAAGAGCTTCCATCAAATCTGCATTCTGTGTGCTTGTCGTCACTTTTGTAAGATTCAACGAGCCTTTGGCCATCTTTATGCGGTCTTTGATGCCGAGAAGTCTGCTCTCCTGATTTCGAGGAACTTCTATGTTGAACGAGAACTGAGGACCTCGATCCGTTGGACGCTTTTTCTTGGGTACAGATGGCTTATTTCCCTCAGCCATAACGAATAAATTTCCCAATAAATATATCTTTCGAGTAGCGACAGCCAAGACTATTCCCCAAACTGAACTAGAGTTGTGAAATTCTGTCTCAAAATGGCACTTACTTGTGAAATCATCCATACTTCAGAGGTCTTATCACAGAATTGTCACAGATAATGATAATAATAGTCTGAGCATTGCCCATAGAATGAGTCATGAATCCGCTAGTTTCAATAGGAATAATCTGAAGGCTCGAAGAACCAGTTTGTATTAGGGGCTTAGGACATAAGCCGAAGTTACACGGCGCGAATTTTGAAAAGACAACTGTGCGAGTGTCTTGTCTACCGCAGATAGCGCTTTGAGCGGCCGAACGATAAATTAGTGCCAATTGATATCAAAATGAGCTCAATTATGGGAATGAGAGTCAACAAGACGCAATATCTTCTAATTTATGGGCACAAAAAAACGCTTAAAATGTGTCTTCTATGCAGACCGTTTCACTCATGGTGGGAACGTTGGTCGCCATATTCGATGATTTTTGCATTTGAGCTGAAACAAAGGGGAGGAGCCAACCTATTTATAACGCGCCTTCGTGTAAAAATTCACCTTTCACAAAGCCTTTCCCTAACGCAAGCAATGATCAGGAAAAAATAATCAATTTGGACTTTTTCCCATAAAATGAATGTTCAAAATTAACATTCCCACCTCCCCCATCTCACTTAGAGAACACACTGTAAGGTCAAAAAGAGATATTTTGTTTATTAAACTTGAATCATCTACAAACAGTATTATGTCAAAACTAAGGTTCTCTTCTTTGCGCAAGTTTAGGCTGTGTATTTTTTATCGCCACTTAAGCGATAAATGATGACCGGTAACTAAGGTCTCGAGGGATTTGGCCGAAATTCCAAGGGTCTTCAGTAGAAGAGGGAGGAGTCTGGAAAGAAGTTAAGAGTTAATTTCTATTCCTACAGATGTACTTTGCAAACTCTGTAAGTCTTAAAACTTCATGAGATGATTAATTTGCTTTATTGTTTTTCTTAATATCGTTTACGTAGGTATTTATATGACAATCAGATAGCAGAGCTACCAGGCTTCAGCTACAACACCAAGTTGATTGAACTGTAAGTAAACAACATTTATTGCTTATCCCATGAGACTTATTTTTAAGAAGCTTATACAGACCCAGTCGCACGTGTAAACTGTAGCAATTTGTAATATTGGGACTCAAATCCAATATCTCAGCTCACGTACTTACTAAACCTTGGTTTCAAATTTTAATTGCCCTTAAGTCCATGCGTTGCAGAAGGGCCAGTTTACAGCTCATAATGGCAGGATTCAAATCCTATATCCCAACTGGCATATTTGCCAAGACCCCGTTTCAAATTTTAATAGAAATCCCATCGCCGTTGTTATTAGTGGGAGTGGGATTCAGTTTCTATTAAAATGTTGTTAATCCCACTAGCTTCAAAAAGGGTTCAGAGAGACGCAATTTACCGAAAGATGGAGAGTTCAAAACTCAGCCAGTCGAAAAGAAATTTGAAGTTAACAAGAATAGCAAAATCAACAAATTCCAACCTCCTCCTTCCCACTCTCTCCTCCCACTTTAAGAACATATTGTTTGTTCGTAATATTCAGATCAAAATCGAACAAATCACATCACATATTTACCAAAACTCGGTTCTAAATTTTAATTGCCCACTGACCCATGCGATCGGCTGCATTGAAAATCCGATTTCAATCGTTACTGATTCCATTTAAATTCACCTTTCATGGAGCCTTTCTCCTAACGTAAGCAATTATCAGGAAAAAATAATCAATTCGGACTTTTTTCATACAATGACTGCTCAAAATAAACATTCCCACCTCTCCCCTTTCACTTTGAGAACACATGGTTAGGTCAAACAGGGGATATCTTGTTTATTACACTTCAATCATTTACAAACAGTATATTGTCAAAACAAAGGTTCTCTTCTTTGCGCAAGTTTGAGCTGTGTATTTATAAAAAATTAATTTTTTTGGAGCTGCCGATGTAAAATTAAAGAAAGACATGATCCTTGCAGGTAAGCTGCAATTTTACCAATTGCAGGAAAGGAAGACTAAGAAAAATTCAGGCTCGGACGAACTGAGCTACGGAAGTAAATGTCAACTCTTCCGCCCTTATGCCTATTTACTTTTATAGGACGCTTCATAGCCCTTTAATATTTGCCTCAGTTATATTCTGGTCATTGTCCTTCAAATGTTTTTTCTTAAGTGCGTATAACAAAACATTTAGAAACATTTTATTGTCGAAACGAAGGCTCATTTTACTGCGCGACTTTTCGATATGATGTATTTGCGATGAAATGAGTTTCTTTTGACTTGCGGATTAAAATCAAATAAATACACGATCCTCGCAGGTGAGCTGCAATTTTACCAATTGCAGAAAAGTTGACTAAAAAAAATTCAGGCTCGGACGGGATTCGAGATACTAATTGGGCGATGCTGCAAACTGAGCTACAAAGCCACACGTTATGAGTGAGGTAAATTTTGGAAGATACATCTTTTCTTGGAGAAAACTTATGCTCTTTGCAAAGAGGTAAATCAAATAGCGCCATGACAAACGCAGGTGAGCTGAAATTTTAGCAATTACAGAACAGTCCGGAAAAAAGGAGAAAAAGGCTCGTTCTTTGACTTTAGGGGTTACCTCGCTCCAACTTGGAAGGAGTAGAAGAATCTAGAAACAATTTTGCTTTAATTTTTTATTTTGTTTTTTCAACACTTTAGGTGTATTGAAAATTGTTTGAGTTTAATTATTTGCTCCATTTTTTTCGGTTTGGTATACACAATAATTTTTAAATATTGTTGAGACTCCTTCCCAATTTTAGTTTATCCAACTAAATTAAAAAAAACAACAAAACAAAACAAAAGTAAAAAAACAACAACAACAAAAAGGTGAAATGAACGACGTGAAATTATGTGTTGTTTAGAATGCTCATAAAAAGTATTGGAAAAATTTGGCTTAAGATACTCCCTGAAATCTTTCTCATTAGAGCCTGTTGATTTCCGAGGGTAAAGGTCAGAATTCAGATTTCGAGATTTTGAAAACGACCAAAAAGTGTAAGCCAGCATCTTGAGTAGGATTTGATTTCAAAATTTGTAGAAATCAACTACAGCGTTGCGTGAACATTGTGAAAACGTGAATGAAAGCGATCTTCAAATTTAGGCCTGTACGGAATTTGAACCCGTGACCTCTGCGATACCGGTGTAGTGCTCTACCAACTGAGCTAACAAGCCAACTGGGAGCTGGTTCAAATATATGACTTCCATATATTCACAACCGTTTATTCACCACTTCACTGGTTTATTTGGGACCAACACATTGACCGGCTCCCAGTTGGCTTGTTAGCTCAGTTGGTAGAGCACTGCACCGGTATCGCAGAAGTCATGGGTTCAAATTCCGTAGAGGCCTGAATTTTTTTCAGGCCTTCTTTTCACTACTACTTAAGTAGTGTTCAATACTGCTAAGATCGCTTTCATTCATGTCATTAACCGCAGTACAAATATATGACTTCCATATATTCACAACCGTTTCTTGTGAAAACGCCAAGGAAAGAAAAGCCCATGTTGATAAAATTGCCCTATGGAGCTATGATCTGCGTTCTCAGTTTTACTTTTTATCTGCCGAAGTCGCTTGGTTATTTTGGAAACCAATAAAGCAAAAAAGTGAGAGATCAGAGATGTCTTTAACGTACTGTACGACAACTATACGTATCCTTTAGAACTTTTAATAATGAAAAGCCGATTGAGGTAGCCATATCTCGAGTAAGAACTTTGCGCCTTTTATGCCACCTCGTCTCTGGTGATATGATGTACGTTTTCTTTGCGGAGACCGATTTTTAGCTTTTATCACGAAAAGTATTAACGTGCGGTGTAAAATAATTCTATCCTTTAAAATAAAAAAATAAAATAAAATTAAAAAAAAAACAGCTTGGTTTAAAAAGAGTTAGTAGTCACCTCTTGTAAATCTGGTTTATATTTGGTGGTAATTCCATATTCGAGTAAAACACGATGAAAGATTGACACGTTCAGCGTGCTCTACTAGCTCCACGACAAAATAATTAGTTGAAAATGCATGCAGATGAAAGACTGCATGCGCACAACACGCAAACTGCGTGTCCTACACGCAGTTGCAAGTCTGACTGTGAGAAGCGTGTAAATTAAACGATTAGTGTAGCCAAGTTGGGTGAGAACTTTACATATCATTCTATCTTGTCTCCAAATTTGTCCCTTTTTTGGTTTGTTTCATTCTCATGCATTCGTTTTAGTCGTTAGTGATGTGACGTGCGTTCTCTCAGGGTAGACCGATATTTGAGCGTTTAGCGCAAAAACCAGTTGTCTAATAATTTGTTTGCTGACTTATTCAACCTGCAACCCTGTGACCTATTAACTTTACACAGAAATATGAAGTACAGTATACGGAAAATATGCCTCGTTCTTAAAGCCCTGAAGCAAAACAGCCCATTTTAAGCGTGGATGACTTGATTTATGTTGTGTTCTTCCAGCCATTTAGTCAAAACGGCGCTTAACGCAGAAACATTGGATGCAGCTTACGTAAAATATGCCTCGTTTTTAAAGCCATGAAGCAAAACGACTCATTTCAGGGACGGATCAGGTGAAACATATCGTGTTCTTCGACCCATTAAGGGAAACCGCGTTTTGCGCTGGCATTTGCAGTGACACACTCGACTAATTAATAGATCCACGAATAACTTTTATGGCAATCGAAAATAGTTTATAACCCAAGAATCTTTTCAAAATCTAGAAAATTTTCGCAAAATTGCATCAGTAGTCAGCCTAAAGCGTTAGAAACTGGCAAACGTGAAGATAAAGAATCTTGCACATTCCCGTCCTTAGCCACTTCACCAGTCCAGCGGCCATGACGCTTAAAAAAGATGGTCTGGCAAACCAGTATTTGCGGCAGGAGTAATGAGCCCCGCCAATCCTAAGACTACTCCTAAGTCTGTCTTCTGTTTTCCAACACTCTGCAATTTGAACTTGATAAAGTGAAACATGAACGGAACAGCCATTTCACAAGACAGTCCAGGCATTGTAAAGTGCCTGGTATTCCAGATGAACTTTACTGCTTGCCCCACATTCATGGATTTGATCATTGTGGATTAACTTTATCAGCAAACGACAAAGAGAATGTGCTTGATCAGAGAGACATTTATAACGAAGCAGAAATTGCTAAGAAGATTGATGATGAGCCCCACGATTTCGCCTCATATAAGGTAATCCGGATTCCAGAATCCAGGAAATTTTTTCTTGTGGAATCCGGTCTACCGGGCATTGGAATCCAGATTTTGATATGCAGAATCCCGCTAAATAATGAATCAAGTCATTCATTCACATCTGTAATTAAATTTTGGGTATCAAAGGCCATAGCAAGTCAGAAAGGGGTAGGAGAGCCTTGTTGGGTTAAGGCACACTTGATATTTCCTCATCTGATATATCTGGAATTTCAATGGCTAGAGAGGTTTTCATAAGCCCCAAAAATGAAAACCTCTGAACATTTTCAGTGCATAAATCAGCATGTACTGCAATTTCATCAACAAAGAAGAGGCCATAGCAGGTTGGACACTGTTTTCTTGGTATATTGTTGACCATGCGTTCATCTAGTTTTGTGGTAGTATTAATAGTATTGGATGTAACTTGCGGCTTGGTAATCGATGGACCGGTTTCAGAAGGAGAAAAGTGAAAGTCACCTGCATGTGAAGGGTGTGCAATATCAAACATTGATTGATCAAATATGCTGTCATCGTCTGAGGGTACTTCGATTAAAGGCTTTTCCTGTACGAAGTCCGCGATCATTCGTTTCCCCGTCTGCCTTGAAGTCTTCTTCTTTATAAATTTACAGATCAACATTAGAGTGCGGTTTTGCTGGTTCCTGCTTGTATCTAGCGAGTGCGAAGTTCTCTTGACTGCCTGGTATTTTGTCTACCACCTTCTGATCTGGGAATAATAGAATATAATTCTCCTCTACATGGAAAATTGATCGTGAGCGGAGTGCTTCTTAACAGCATCCTTGCATACTTTTGCAGCTACCTCGTCTTTTCAAAATTTTAAAGCCTCTTTGCTTCCCCTCTTTACAACCAGTTTGCAGTCTTCATCTTCGATCATCATGCCTACATTTATCACAACCCTATTTTCTGCAGTCTTTTTTGAATTCGCTGTTGTGTTCTTGCCTTTCCATTTTAATCCATTGTGCGGCTTACCAAAGCCTCTTCGTTCTTCGCCTTTACTTGCAGTGAACCGCGATAATGACATCGTTGGCGAAGCCTTTTCTCACTCTTCTCCTCCTCTTTCATGTAATGATGGTAATGTTATTTTTGAGCCACATCTTAAACAAAACCTGTCGCCAGGATTGAGCCTATGACCTCACGCTGCGTAGAAATCCGCCATGTCTGACCAAAGCCTTCCACGGCCGGGCACAAATGTTACGTGACAAAACATTTTTCTCAATTTGGGAAATTTTTGGACTTAGGAAAGATTATTGGATTGTAGACTATTTTCGACTTTCGTGAAATTTATCAGTGGATCTATGAATTAAACCAGGATTTGAAATTGCTTTTTCGATTTGACAAACTTTTAAAAGCGATTTTTCTGTAAGATATTGATTCTAAATATTTTTTTTTAGATTTGCACAATATTATTTTTTGGATTGTCCCTTTTCGGCTTCCGTAATAAACTGTTTATAATATTTCGTTTTCACGCTTCATCAGTTTGAATGAAAACGCTAATTTTCCTTCTGGGATACCTTAAGGTTGCCGTATCTTGTTCTTTAGATGTGCTTATTTATTAAAATGACAATTAGTCAAAGTTCTTTAAAACACTTATTTTGTAGATGGCTTGGCAGAAATAAGATTAAGAAGTTGCGTGGTGATTTGTTTACTCCATTGGTGAAGCTACAGTCCCTGTAAGTCAGGAAGCTCACTTTTATATCGATCTACTTTAACTTGACAGGATTTTAACTTTTGCTTTAAATTTTTCCAAGCAAGCTTTTTTTTGTTTTGTTTCATATCTTTGGTCCCTGGGGAGTTAAGTGCTCTACAGGAAATATGTTCACATATATCAAAATTAATTACATCCATTTTGAAATCCATTTTTATCCTTGCAATCTGGTTGGCTCTTATCGGTGCGATTTATTTACGAATCGCACCATTTTTTGCTCTAAGTCGCAACTTTTTCCCAGTTCACGGGAAATTTTCTAAAAAAAATAATTATCAATTCTATTTCAAGGCTTGATTTAAGAATTGAATTAGAAGAAAATGAAAGACAAAAAAAAAAAAAAAGAAAAAAGGGCTGAAACGAAAGTATTGAAGAGTACAAACCGAGGCCCTGAAAATAAAAATCGCGACAGTTCATAAGATCAGTTCAGAAGATTACGAGCGTGACAGCCTTCGTGTACTGGTTACTGCAATTAAGCGATACTTAACCGAGAAAGTAAGTAAACGCTCGATTGTCACAACAGAAAGTTAATCAGCTGCTTAGTCTTTAAGGAACTCTTTGCCTTTAAGGACCACTACTGCTTCAAGATGTTTGAACAAATTTAAACGGAACCTGGAAACCCATTTATTTAGGACAGCTTTTTGCTAACTTCGATTGTTCCCATTTTTTTACAAGAGTTTTTGTTTCTAACTTTTTAACTGTAGAGATGTATAAAATGTGTCTTATGTACAGAGTAGGTCAAATATTTCTCTCTTTCATATTTTATAGCGCTTAGAGGCGTTCAATAACTGCTACATGTATTGTATATATTATTAACCAGCAAGCCATAACACGAAATAAACACGACTTAGAGGAAACAGAGTCAAATTTTGCATGTATATTAATAGCAAGTAAATTAATGATTTTTCGCATAATTCGCAAATTCTCGTAAATTTTTGTAAGACATTAAATGGTACTCACCCTACAGGCTAGTGCAATTTGGCTAGCCTTCGAAACATTTACTCGGGTTGATTTATCCCAAATTTCACTTGGAATCATGTAATAAGCTAATCCACTCATTTAGATTTATAGAATATGTAAATCCAAGAGAGGAATACATCAAATTGCTTAACAGCAACAGATCACAAGACAAAAAAATTTAAATTCAAATCCAGAGAAAATCATCTCATAGGGACTTGGGTAACAACCAGATAGAGGAGCTACCGCCAGGAGTCTTCAATAAAAACACAGAGTTGACTGAGCTGTAAGTAACACATTTAAAGGTCCATATTCGATACCATCGATTCTTATTTATTCTAATTAATAGTAACTATCATTACGCGTTTCGACATATTCATAAGCAGCTAGCTTTATAATTGGCTGCGTGAATCAGAGAATAGTAAACTGCAATAGTATATTGAGAGAGAAACCTCTCCCTGCTAGGGTTATGCGTCAAACCTTAAGATGATTGAGACAAAAAAAATTAAATTAAACAAAAAAATATATTTAACCCGTAAGACAGTGCTCGAGCTAATAAAGGGCGAAGTCAACCATGAAAAGGAATTGTTTGTGGATGGACAGAGTTAAACAAACAAAAGTAAATATACTCATTAAAGAATGCTTTCAGTTTCATTGTCAGTGCTCCTCGTTCTGTAAATCCCATTTCTGCCCCCCCCCCCCTCCCCCCTTCCTCTGATAGACGTGTTTTATTTTAATGCGCGTAGCCAGTATGCAGCCCTTTGCAAGTGTAGGGAAGGGTTCTTGGTTCTCGTAAGCTGGTTCCCTCTTAGACCAGTGCCTCAGTCAAAGGGAACGGGATTTAAATACCTCCCCATTTAATGACAAAATTTTCAACACGCATAGGTTTTTAGAAGGTAACAAGATCAAGAAGTTCCCTGACGATTTGTTTTCCCAATCAGTCAAGCTGCAGGAGCTGTAAGTGAAAGTGGTCCTCCATATCAACTATTGACAAGTGGCACAACACACATTTTAATGCAAATAATGCATATTCCATTTTCATCAAACAGATCCCTGAACCTCTAAATATCTGCGTAGCACATAAACCGATTGAAAACGCCCACAATCAGTGACTGATTGAAAAGATGAATGACTAAATCTTAGGGGAGACAAGAAGTGGTTTACAACATCAGATGCTCCAAAGACCAAGCCAAATGTGTTATGCAGTAAAATTTAAACAAGGGTCGCATTGAAGTCCAATGAACTGAATTAGAAGTACTTTCGAGGTCACTGAGTACTTGTTAATTCCTAAATTATAAGCTTTAGACAGACAATCGGTTCAAACGATTTTGTTCCAACCGATTCAAATTAGAGTAATTGTAACACTTTTTTTTTAACTCTTCTGTTCATACAGCCTACTTAACAACAACAACCTGGAAAAGATACAGAAGGGTTTGTTTGACAGTTTAACAGCATTGACGCGCCTGTGAGTTTAGGAAGGAAACTTTCAATACAAAAAAAAATAGTAGCTAAAATTATTTTTTGAAATAAGCAGAACCTTTGCAATGAAGGTGGAAAATTATGTGTTTTTGAGTAAAGAGGGAAAGCATGAAAACATATCGCTAAAGATGGCCATACGCTATGGTGTAGGCCTCTTTCATAATGGCGGGCGTGATTGTAATTCATTTGAGTTATGCAAATAAGCCATCCCGGCTCCACTTTGGATAAAAGCTTTTATTGATAGTGAACTTGTGGCGAAGGCCAGAAAAGCTCATTTACATTTATGCGTATTCTTATAGGATGAATGAGCGAGTTAATGCGCAGGGTGGTTGTTCCAAACACTAAAACAATTAATAAAAGCAGTGTTGCACAAACAAAACACAGTAGGAAAACGAGGTTGCCAGCCTCAAACTTATCGAAAGCTATCAGAAATCAACTTAAAAAAAAGTCAGGATGTTGATTAGTATTATACAATACTAAAGTAAGTATTGGAAGCACACCAAAACCAGACGATGCAATGACAATTAAACTAAATAAAATGGATTGTCGCACATCATTCCAACTTTTATTCAGATGGCTGCAAGACAACAGAATTGAAACGCCACACAAGCAAGTTTTCAAAGATTTGACTAATTTGACCGAGCTGTGAGTTTAGTAGATACAATACAATGTGTTTATAAAAGTGTTGGCTCTTTATCACTTTTTTGTAACTTATATCAGAGATGATAAAAGAGGCCAAGTGACCATGTCACAATCAAGTGCAACATAGCAATCCTAGGACGACTGTACATAATAAAAGGCAGGTTTACCGAAAGCTTATAGCATCGAAATTCACTGGTCTCGGGTTCTGACCTGTAGGCGTTCCTCGGTAGTCTTGGGTTGCACTACTTTCCACCATTTCCCTCCCATCAGTTGGTGTTACTTGAGTAAAGAGCATGAAAACTATCCACAGTAGCTTAGTGCACTTTCATCATAATTGTAATGTAACAGCAACATAGCATGTTACAAGTGCCTGTGAAACGCAGCGAAATAATTCAGAGTGTTTTCGCATACTGTTTCACTTTTTATGGGATTTACATTTCGGCTGGCATTATTTTTTCTGAAAGACTAATGCATTTAACCTTGAAACTTTCAGGGATCTGTCTAATAATGAAGTTGAGGATCTCCCTCAAGAAATCTTCAGCAATCTGGCAAAACTCAAAATACTGTAAGTCAACAAGAAAAACAAATAAAAGAAAATTAAAAGCACGACGAGAAAGGGAATTTTCTCTCTAAAATTTTATCGAGTTGCAAAACTTTCCCCATTTCTGTCTGAATTTCAACACACACATACACAAAAATAGAAGTTTTGAACTTAAAATCGAGTTTTCATCAAATGTTATCACTCCATATGTCTTTCGAATTGATCTTATTAAACCTGTTCATTAAAACGTGTCTCACCGAATGAATGCAAAACACCTATATTTATACTACACAGATATGTAAGCATATCGTTATTGGGATCTTATCGGTTGCCATCATTATATACGGGAAACCAGTTCTGCTTTGCAGTTAAAGGTGGTGTGTGTTTAACTGTTTTAATGTCGCAGGCTTTTATCCAACAACCAACTAAGAGATTTACGGCCAACGATATTTGCTAACCTAACCAAGCTAAAGACAATGTGAGTAGCGATGGATAGTTTAAAGGACTGAATAATTGTAAAGGAGGATTATCCTCTCTTGTTAATTAGTAGTCGATTGATAGATTGATGGAATGATGAATTTTTGGAGGAAAAAAAAGGAAACGAAAACATTTACAGCACCTTTCAGAAGATACCCAATGTAAAGTACGAATATGTAGTTGTCTAGGGGGACATTCTAAGAATTGCTTTTGAATTCGATAATTCTCGAATTTTCCGGCGCGTGAGGCTTTGTGCTTGAATTGTTTGTAATTTTAATGTAGACTGGCTCCTTAGCCTCCCTTTGCTTTGACTGGTTATTGTATTACTCCGGCTCTTGCTTTTGGACTCTCATTTAAAAGGTACTCTGAGTACCGACCACTGATATAACATCCAACGCTTAAATTAAAAGAAAACTGGATAAGAACATATCCATGATTTGCAATTCAACAGAAAAATTGAAAATAATGAGATAAAGGAGCTGCATCCTCAACAGTTTCGGGGACTGGTAAAGCTGTATGACCTGTGAGTAGTTCATTAACATTTATGTATTCCACAAGTTTTGAATCCAGACATCTATCAATAGTGAATATATACTATCTACTATATACTATATTTATTAATGCAAGCGGAATAATGCCTACTCCGATCCACACTTTCATGTTTTTTAAGAAATCCTTTCATTTCCTGGAATTTCTGATTTTAAGTCATGATGAGGGTCTATGTAGGACCTTTTTCTTGGCGCTAACGGTTCTTGTATAGGATGGGCCTGTTTGGACATCACGCACGTGGCTTTTCAGTACCAAGTTTATTTTGTCATACATCCTTGGAAATTTTGCAGTTCATGCGCTGACGATACTCCATAAAAGAAATCTCCTGATTCCCAAACTTTCTCCAAAAATTTCTCGTTATAATATTGCAAAACGTTAGTGAGCATTCTCATGATCCCTTTGATTCCTTTGAAAACGATTACAAATGCCCCGTTCTTTTATCCATTATGTCCGACTTTCGTTTCATTTTCTTCCTTTCTTCACTAGCTATCTATCGGGAAACAAACTTAGATACTTCCCACAAGGAATTTTTAAAGGCTTAAAGCGGCTATTGATTATGTAAGTAGACTTTGAAATTTCGTTTCGTGAGTAACATAACCACAAATCCCATACAAGATGGCTGCTAAATGGCCGCGAGCATGCGCTAAGCGCGAAAGTGCAGATTAAATATCGATGCAAAGTATAAAGGAAATAAGGGGGATATAAAAATATATTGCATTTTGTGCATTTTTGGTTTAAGGCGGTGCGTTTTTATTTTAATAACCTCATACAATAGCCGTACTTTCCTCTTTCTCTCATCCCTTAAAGTAGGGCTTACCTCCATGGTTTCTTTAGTCTGCTACGAGGAAACGGTAACACCGATTTGGTTCCCTGTCATCATATCCGAAAGATAAGAAGTTTAACTCGCAAAGAAAACGTTTTTTTTTTTTTTATCCAAAAACTTCGCTTAACAGGGTGCCTTTTCAATTTGTAAAGTGGCGTTTTCCAGAAATGCGAGGTGCGAGGAAATGAACTCATTACTCAGGCAAAAATGCTCCTTCGAGCGGTTTGCTTTCTTTTCACTTTGCCTACCATTTTGTTTTAACACATTTTAAGAGCTAATGTCAGCATGCATCAAACAAACAGCGGCAAGTCACCCAAATTTGTTTTCTCTCCTACTTTAATATTTTGTAGCCCAATATGTTCTAATAATTATGGTAGAGTTTTTTTGCAAAAATTTATTTTAGTTTTCGAGAAATAATTTTAGACTTTTTTACAAACTGTAGTGATTTCTGCCAATTATCGGTGGCGACAAGTAGGCGCACCATGTACATTTCATAGTCGCTATAAAGTAAATTTTGCCGGACTTTGAGTTCGTCTCAAGATAGAATAACTCAAATATACAAAGAAATTTTTACAGTATCTTTATAACCATTCTTTGCTCTTTTAAAAGCTTGAAGCTCAGTAGATTCTGTCATATCGGTCATTGTTAAACTGTCTTTGTTTTGATGCTACTTTTCAACATAGGAAAACTATGTCGGACAAAAATATTCACCAAAAAATTAATATTTCTTTTCCAGCTTCAATAACGACAAGGGATTAAGTTTAGATGATAAAACAAAGGGTTATGTTCACAGAAATACCGTAGGTCTAGTACATTCGTTACATGAGGCCACACAACTCGTGTAATATTCACAAAAAACTACACCACAATTATTAGAACATATTGGGCTACAAAATATGATAGTAGGAGAGAAAACGAATTTTGGGCGACTTGCCACAATATTTCAAATTTGTTCGATGGATGCTGGCATCCTCTCTTAATTACCATTTATGAGGTACCTAAAGATAAAAAAGTCGCCATGCAAAATAATCGGCTAAAGATCGTAAAAAAAGCGAGAATTTTGAAGGAAAATATAGCTAATATTAAATGCTATGTCTGATATTCCCCAAGAACTTCCTTTCAACCTAATAAAAATATTTTAGTGGACACATCATGGAAATATGTTAGAGATTACTTAAAGTAGCAAATGTGGCCTAAACCATCTACAAGAATTGAAAACAGACAATGGTTTCTAAGAGAAAGAGAAAGAACGAACCCAAAGGAGAAGGAGCACGAAGGAGCACGATCGAGACATTCGACTCGCCTGTACCGAGACCTCCGCCGTTTCAGAGTATGCCCACAACACCGGACACAAGCCGCTCTGGAACGAAGCAAAGTTTATTGATCGTGACCCTTATTACTACACCCGCAGGGTCAGAAAGGCAATTCATATATAAGACTTCATCCTAACAACATCAACAGGTATAGTGGAATAGAAATTCCAGAAGCGTGGATACCCACGATCAAAAATCACAACAACAGGAGACAGGATGCTTTATGAGATCACGCATGCCCAGTCGACCTCATCGCCTGAAGAAGACTAGCAGTATGCAGTCGAAACGTCGCGATATACATTACACTTGACTACATCGTGAGACAAACGAAAAACGTAGCTTTTATTGTTGTTCACCACGATGAATAACCTCAACCTTTTCTACGAAACGAGCTCAAAGTACACCAAACATAATTGTCAATACTGGGAGCAAGAAATCAGTGTCAAGCGTGCTGGTAAAAAGAGACAATCTGAAGCAAATGTAAAATGAATAAAGGGGTAAGTTTCTAAAGAAACTGTGGCGCTGCGTTGGTGGGAAAGTATAGCAGGTAATTCAGTGTTAACAACTGGGTTGAAAACGTAAATTAGCCACTGTAAAGAGTAAAAAAGCTGACGTTTCGAGCGTTAGCCCTTCGTCAGAGCGATTGGAGGAATTGTGGGTTGTGTGTGGGTTTATATGCAGAAAGTGGAGCTACGCCATTGGTGGGAATATGGTGACGTCGCGAAGGTGTTCTCGGAATGGGTCACTTAGTCGTCTTCCTGTTTCGCCGATGTATAACTTATTGCAATAAGTGCAAGTTATGCAGTAAATAACATTGGCGGAGGTACACGTAAAGTGATCAATGATCTAATGGATCTCTTGGGTCCCGATATTTTCTCTACGTTATGAATGAAAGGACAAGTTTTGCATCGTGAGCGAGCGCATTTAAAAGTTCCAGATTGGTCATTGGTTTGAAATGAACTCATGACTAAAAAGTTGCCTATGTTTTTGTCACGTTTGAATGAAATAAGTGGGGGTTGCGAAAAGATAGTGCCAGTCTCTGAATCGTTTTGGAGTAATTTAAAATTTTTAAGAATGATAGATTTAACTGCGCGGTTGTGAGGGTGAAATGTGAGAGTAAATGGAATGCGGTCAGTGTTTTCCTTCTCAGCCGTTTGTAGTGCTGACTGTCGATCGATTTGTTGGGCACGGTGGTGGCCCGCTTGAACGACAGAAACAGGATAGCCACGTTTATCGAAAAACTGGCACATTGTCTCTGATTTTTCGGAAAAATCAGAGTCGTCACTACATAAACGACGAAGTCTGAGAAACTGTGAAAAAGGTATGGAGTTCTTGACGTGTGATGGATGTGAAGATGAATACAACAAGTAATTATGTGAATCTGTAGGTTTGTAGTAAACACTAGTACATAAACCGTTGCCTTCAATTGAAATTTTGATGTCTAGAAAAGCCAAAGAAGTGTCGGAAATTTCCCAGGTATATTTAATAGCCGGATGAAAGGAATTGACGGCGGTTATAAATTGAGTGAGGTCCTCTTTGGTAGAGGAGGTAGGACCGATGCAATCGTCAATGTAGCGGCCGTAGAGTTCAGGTTTTGGGCCGTGGTATTGCCTAAAAAATTGATGTTCGATAAAACTTACAAAAAGATTGGCGTAGCTGGGTCCCATTTTAGTACCCATGGCCACGCCATTAGTTTGTTTGTAGTAGTTACCACCGAATGAAAAGCAATTGAGTGTGAGTACTAGTTCGGCCAGACGGAGTAGTGTTTCAGTGCTAGGTTCCTTAACAGTGCGTTGATCGAAAAAATGTTTGAGGGCCCGGAGACCTTCGTCATTGGGAATGACAGTGTAAAGAGATGTTATATCCATGGTGAAAATAAGTTTGTTTTGGTCGAGGAAACTAAAGTCACGAAAAATTTCAATTGCGTGTTGGCTGTCCTTAATGTAAGACGGTAAAGTTTTGACGATAGGTGCCATAATTTTGTCTAATTAGCTGGAAATAAGTTCGGTGGGACAACTGCAGGCAGAAACGATGGGTCGACCTGAGTTGTTAGGTTTGTGGATTTTAGGTAAAAAGTAAATACACGAAGTTCTAGGAGTGGCAATGATGAGATTTTTAGCAGTGGCCGGCAGTTCTTGTTTAGCTATAAGATCGTTAATCGTATTTTTGACGCATCCAAACCAGTCGTATTTAGCCGTTAGGTTTGTGGATTTTAGATAAAAAGTAAATACACGAAGTTTTAGGAGTGGTAATGATGAGATTTTTAGCGGTGGCCGGCAATTCTTGTTTAGCTATGAGGTCGTTAATCGTATTTTTGGACGCATCCAAACCAGTAGCTAGACACTTTAATCTTCCTAATCATTCTAAACAGCATATGGCAGTTTGCGGCCTTTCCTTACATCTAGGCAGTTCGGAAAGCTGTAAAACACTAGAACAAAAATTTATCTTCCAAATCGGCAATGAATAGCAGTTTTTGGTTGAGTAGTGAAAGTAATTTCATAATTTATTGGTCTTGCATTGCCACGCTATGTTATTGGCTAAAAAAATACGTGCCACTTTTTCACCACGGGTTACATGTATTTGCCTCGAACTCTGATTGGTTCATTGGATTGTTTACGACTGTCGTGATTAGTCAGAGTAATTACTTTGGTTTTACTCAAGTGCAAACTGCTCTAAAAGCATGTATTGACATTCTGTAATTCAATTACAATATTGTAATTAAAAACTTGTTAAAACTTAAACTTACTTTTTCAAGATGTTATCTAGTCTTAGCTACAAGTTTTCCCTCTACATGTTTATGTGTCCGTGGTCCCAAGCTCACAAAACGTTTAGCTCTAATAGGAAATACAACCTGTGTACTATCTTCAAGGTTGTCTACACAAGTGTCCTAATCGGAACATTCTTTGAAAAATGAACAACGGTTGTAGTCATTCTTCTCTAACAAGATGCAGCCAGACTTAGTGCTGGGTTGCTCTATTTCTCTGAAAATATGATTAAAGACATAGTGTCTCATTTCTATCACAGTTGTGGCTGAGGCTGTCTGATGTTTACTCTTGAGATGCTGGATAATAGCAATTGCCAGTAAATCAGATCCCTTTTTGATTCTTTCTTCTGTGGTTATGGATGTTCTGAATGCCCTGAGGAAAATAGTTAGGATCCATTACTGTCTAACATACATACGATGTCGCCAATAAAGCAGAAAATTGCCTTAAACGTGTATGATGTCTTAAAATTGCTGTCTTCACTTCTAGCCTCTCAAACTATTTTGTTTTAGATCGAGTAGTAAAAAAAAAACATTAAGTTCTTATTTAACTCTATGACTGAGTGGAGACATGCTAAAAGAAGAGGTACCTTTAAGTGGTTTCATTGAGGTTCTCTTCGACCTCCCAGGTGTCGCAAAGGGAGCTGTACCCCTTCCAACGAATAAGGTACTCATTCTTGAGGACAAAATATACACAGTACTTCTTGGTGTACGGTTGAAATCTTACGTATGCTACTCACTTCAAACAAGCGTCATATTTACCTTTCCTTTATTTTGTCTGCAACTCAACACTCTTTCAACTTGAAAATAAGGGCTTTTCCTTCCTTTCGATCCATTCTCCATGAAATTTGCAGAACTAAGAGTATTTAAGCTGCGGTAAAAGCTCTTCCAACGATTTTTCCTTCGTCCGTCCGCCATATTGAATACCGAAATTTACGCGCCCGCCGTTCAAGCCGCTGACTGTATACGATTTCTGGTTATGTGTTTTTGAAATATCATATTACGCATTTCACCTATAAATGATCATTTACGCATCAATGTCGAAACATTGTACCTTCCCTGTTACTCTGTATGATTTTGTTGCACTTTATTTTTGTTAGAGAAATTCTTAAAAACGAAATGACTCAGGTAACCATAGACAACTTCAAAGAAATCAAACAGCTGAAAATTCTGTGAGTTTTATAATTAATCAAGTGATGATGACCGAGTTGTGAAACAAGCCTTGTTACCTTGAGGCGTCCAATCAATTGAAATACAATGAAAACACTCCAAATCGATGCTTTTATTGTGAAAGCTTCTTACTTTATCTACAACTTACCGGAAAGTACTTTCCTGCCAGCAGATTGATTACTTGCTTAGTGGGAGAAAGTTTGTAAAGAAACTTTGGTGGTGCGTCAGTGTGGGGTATTTCAAGAAATTTGAAGTCATTCAAAATTAAAACTCTGATTGGTTGAGAGCATACAGTCAATATAAAAAAGCGTGTGAAGTTGACATAATAACCGATATCGGCATCAGGTATTGGGTTATCATGTGGAGTTCAAAGTCTGACTAGTTGCCAAGCCCCTCGTCAGTGTAACGTCCTGAAACTTTTCCAAACTCAGAGAGAAATGTCTTCTTTTGCAGAGTGTTTTTAAAATATTCAATAAAACCGTCGTTGAATTCGGTTTTCTCATGATGTCATGGATTCTAAAACCTTGTGTCTGCTTCATATGCCTTAGTCTTCGGCTTCGGCAGTAACTCAGATCTCAGCATTCTGATAATATCATGGTCAGTCTCATCCAATATTCAATCATTATCAATTGAGTTGGTGATGTAAATTGGCCACCCTAAAGAGCCTCAAAACTGACCTCTTGAGCATTAGCCCTTCGTCCGGGAACACAGGAATTGTAAGTTTTAAATGGTTTATATACAGGAAAAAGGCGTTTCGCGATTAGAAGTAACCTGGTAACGAGAAAAACAAGAAAAAATTCGTTAAATGAAAAGACTTCGTTGACACTGTGGGGATTAAGAGAGCCTATTTTAAATATTAATTTTTATGGTGGAGTCTTGCGGCTTTTGATCATAACATTTTTATCTACTAATTTCTAATTTCCAGGTATATGCAGTACAACAAGATGAGGGAGATTCCATATGGTTTTTTCGATATGTTGAAGGATATACAGTGAGTGTAAGATTTTGATAAAATTCATTCGCAAATTTTTCGTTTTTGAGCTAAGCTATATATTCTGAGTAGACACATCGTAGAGAAATTCAAGCTAAGTTTTTGCAAAAATAATCGAAGACTTGGATTCTTAAAAAATTATTTTGTATAAGTCAATGGATAATTCCAGCCATCAGTTTCTGATATATTCTTAAAAGCAAGTTCTTGTCGACAAGGTCTGTGAAGTTTTAATGAAATAACTTGCCTGAGTGGACGATATTTTACAATTTTAGGAGTCTCGACACAAATCTGATGTGTTGTCACATGCACAAGGAGGACGCTGACTGTGCTTTCACTTACAACGACGACTTTGCCAACTGTGAGAGCATGTTTAAGAATTCTGCCCCAAGAAAGAGTATCTGGGTGATAGGAGTATTTTCTCTGGTTGGTGCAGCGTTTGTTATCACTTGGCGAGTGATCTTTAAAGAGAAGAACGTGGTTCAGACCATCATGTTGCTTCACTTGGCAGTGTCCGATGGTTTGATGGGTATTTACCTGATCTCTCTTGGCACTAAAGATCTGTTGTGGAGAGGAGAATATTACTTGCATGACTTCCAGTGGAGGTCTGGTTTGTCTTGTCAAATAATTGGAGCGATCTCCCTTCTGTCAAGTGAGGTTTCGGTTATGATGATGACACTGATATCTGCTGATCGGCTTAAAAATATTGTGTTTCCTTACCGAGGTGCTTCTCTGAAACCAAAGGCAACACATATCCTGTGCATCATCATATGGGCAATTGGCTTCCTTATGGCCTTTTTGCCTATGTTTGGTATTCAGTATTTTGAAGACCCATTCAGGTACCATAGTTACTATGGTAGAAGTGTGGTATGTCTGCCCTTGCAGCTTACTTCTGATAAGCCGGCAGGTTGGGAGTATTCTGTTGGTATCTTTCACGCATTGAATTTTGCTTTTTTCTTGTTCATAATGGGTGCTTATCTCATGATACTAGTCAAGTCTTGCTTGTCTAGCCGGCGACTGGCCCGTCAGGGTACTGAAAGAGAGATCCAGGCCAGAAGAGCAAACTTTAGGAGGGAAACGGCTCTTGCAAGGCGGGTTTTTCTCATCATCCTGAGTGATTGTGTGTGCTGGATGCCGGTGATAGTGATTGGTATGAGGACCATCATCGAGAAGTCTTACAAAGCGCAAGGAGACCTCGCTGTCTGGATTGCTGTGTTTGCCCTTCCGATCAACTCGACCTTGAATCCTATCCTGTACACCTTGTCAACAGAACAGGTAAGTTATGCGCTTTTAATCTATTATAAGTAATCAAGATAATAAAATCCGTAGGTAGATTTATGATGGCTGGTTGCAGGAAGGGTAATGGTTTTAAGCTGACCATAATTAGTGCATAATATTGCTCAAGGTTACTCTGTTCACCTGCAATTGTCATTATTGACATTGACAAAGTTTTAAAAGTATTGCACAGCAGAAATTCTTTAGTTTCTATTTTGTCATCGGAGCCCAGTTCAAGGCAGTGAGCGAAATCTCGATTACGTTTGGCTATTGCCTATCCAGGTCAGAGGCATTCTGAGGAACAAAATGGAAAAAGTTTGGAACTACTGGAAGACCATTTTCGCCTGCTGTGGTCGGGATCAGGAAGGTGCGATGTAATTATTACATATTTGAAGGAGTAAAAATGCAGCCAACAGATCCTGATAAGAAATAAACCGAACAAAAATGTAAACTAACAGATTACTGTCTCACTCAGTCATAAATCAATTCACTCATGCATTTATGGAGGCATTCACTTTATCATTTACTCACTCGTTCGCTCCTTCGTTCTTTTATTGGTTGGTTCATTTGTTGTATGAATTAAGCATATCCTGGCTCGATCATTGGCTTTTCTTCGTTGTTTTCTCTAAAAGGCCAAGGAGATGGGGAACAACCGAACCAACCGGGAGTAGAAGACAATGAACAACATGGCGGCGAGGGAGGTAAATCCTAACTCGAAATTTTGGAAATATCGTGAAAACTGTAAACGAGGGAAGTAAAGGACAATCTGTGACTAAATATAATTTTTTAATTTCCTCTTCATTTTAAGGAGAAGGTGGGGGCGAAGTAATCGAACTGGTACATGTTGGTGAGCATCATCCCTTATTAGGGAATACTGCAAATTCTAGAACCTGTTCCTTCGTTCGTTTGTCAGTACTTCCGTTCTTTCTGTTAATTACGTTTCCTTTTTTTTTCTTTTTTTTTTCTTTTTTTTTTTTTTTTTTTCATAAGCCTCTTTTCATTTTTTTTCTTTGAAAAGGCCAAGGAGAGGGCGAGCAAGTAAACCAGCACGAAATTGAAGACAATGAAGAACATGGAGGCGATGGAGGTAAAAACCTTTCAGGTGTCACTAAACATTTCATTGAAATTTCAACCGAGGTTATAGGGTTGTAAATTTTTTATCTACTCTCTTTTTCAAGGAGAAATTGAGGGTGAAGCTGGCAAGTGTTGGTGTGCATCATCCACAACAGGGTAAGGCTAAGGTTTTCATTTGAATGTCACGTTTTCAATGCTATTCTGTTAGTATATATTTTACCTCTAGTGATTTTGTAGTGTGTCCTCTTTAACTGAAGGATCTGTGACTTTATTATTATCATTTTAACTACCCAACCTTCCTTGTTCCTTTCGTTTTATAGTTTGAAATTATAAATCTCGTTCTTCATTCGTTAGAAAATGTCTTTGTTCTATCACTCATTTGTCTCCTGGCTCAACCACGATTTTCTTTTTCTTTGCTTTCTTTAAAAAGGCCAAGGAGATGGAGAACAACTGAACCAGCAGGGCATGGGAGATATTGAACAACATGGTGTCTTGGGAGGTAAGACATTTCTTTCCTTCTAGTGAACACAGTACGGACATCATGAAAACTGTGAATGACAACATAGTGGCAATCTCTGACTATATTTTGATTTTTACTTTTTTCAAGGGGAAACTGAGGGTGTAGTGATCGAACTGGCTCATATTGATGTGAGTCATCCACAACAGGGTAGGCCAAAGTTTCTCCTCTAATGTCGTCTTTATATATAGAAAAGTTCCGTACTGAAGTTTTCATTGCTGTTCTGTTAATTTATATTGCCAAGACTCTACAATATATTTTTTATTAATGGTAGTTTTTATTTTGTTCTATAGTTAAGCTTCTAAAGGGATCTGGAACAGATGGATATTTTTCATACACACAAATCAATAAAGTTAATTTACATCATTATAAAAACCTTTCAGTTGTCAGTTAACATATCATCGAGGGCACAGGGTTAGTCTGTGTACATTTTTTATTTACTTTCTCTTTTCAAGGGGAAATTGAGGGTGAAGAAATCGAATTGGCAAGTGTTAGTGTGCATCATCCACAACAGGGTAAGGCGAGAGTTTCTAATTCAATGTCAAGTTTTCAATGCTATTCTGTTAGTTTATATTCTACCTCTGGTCCACTATAACTGAGGGATCTATGACTTTAGGATATTTTCATACACACAATTAAATTTTATTATTATCATTTTAATTACCCAACCTTTCTTGTCTATTACGTTTTAATAGTTTGAAATTTTAGATCTCGTTCTGCGTTCGGCACAAAAAATCCTTCGCTCTATCACTTATTTGTTTCCTAGCTCGTTCAAATTTTTTTTTCTTTGCTTTCTTTAAAAAGGCCAAGGAGATGGAGAACAACTGAACCAGCAGGGCATGGGAGATATTGAACAACATGGTGTCTTGGGAGGTAAGACATTTCTTTCCTTCTAGTGAACACAGAACGGACATCATGAAAACTGTGAATGACAACATAGTGGCAATCTCTGACTATATTTTTTATGTTTATTTTTTTCAAGGGGAAGCTGAGGTTGCAGTTATCGAACTGGCTCATATTGATGTGAGTCATCCACAACAGGGTAGGCCAAAGTTTCTCCTCTAATGTCATCTTTATATAAAGAAAAGTTCCGTACTGAAGTTTTCATTGCTGTTCTGTTAGTTTATGTTGCCAAGACTCTACAATATGTTGTATTAATGGTAGTTTTTATTTTGTTCTATAGTTAAGCTTCTAAAGGGATCTGGGACAGATGGATACACAGAAATCAATGTTAATTTACATCATTATAGTTATCCAACCTTCATCCTTCATTACGTTAATTCTAAATTCTACAAATCTCGTGTTCCAACACAATTTCGTTAGGTTTAAAAGTTTGAAAAGTTTCTTTGTTACTTTGTCTCCAGTCATTGTCGTTATTTGAAATAAAGGAAAACAAAATAGTCTAACTAGATTCCGAAACAATCACCAGTACTAAGATACAAGGAAATTTTGTTCATCAGTCTAAAACACAAAAGAATAACAGTATTTACCATTTTGTTTCAAGGAGGACTCGATGAAGCCGAAAGAATCGAACCAGCACCTATTGAGTATTATGATCCAAATCAAGGTAACTTGTCTTACCATCTTTTTTAAAAATGTATAGCCTATCATTTCCTTCAGAAAATTGGTCGCTATTCTTTGTTTGTTTGACAAATCATTCTGTTATACTGTATTTGAAATGGACAAACCTTCTTAGGACTGTTAAGCTCTCCTGCGTATCGATCAGTTCAGAATCTCATTAGCTCCCTCTCGCATTGACAAGCTCTAAGTCTAGTAACTTTTAATTTCTCAGCTGGCTTTCTTACCACTAAAAGTGGTGGTCAAATCAAAGAACAGCAGTTATCCTCAAACAGAACTATGGGGTGAAATTTTTAATGCAAATGAGCGAAATTTGGGCGTAATAAGTTGAGATTTTGCATAACAAGTTGCGGCCAAAATGAACGGCAATAAGTATGAAAACGTCAAGTTGAGTTTAGATTCATGTTATTCTTATTTGGGAGCCTTAAAATTCTTTAGCAGTTTTTTCAAGAAAACGTCAAACAAAAGATAAAAAAAAAAAACACTCAAAACACTGAAGAAATCCCTAAGGTTGACATGTCAAACTCAGGGGTTTACAAGTGTTTGATACCTGGTATATGAATTTATCCAGAACCGATGTCACAACGACGAAAGCAGTTGTATGGAAACTTTTGCGTACTTCGGGTTTTTTATCCGTTTTTAATTAGTCTTTGGGTTTGTTTCGAAAAAAGTGCAATGTTCTGTTGCGAATGTTGATGAGTTTCGATAGAAAAGAGGAGGTCATAAATTATACCCGATGCAAATTACTTTGACAAAAAACAGTTCTTCCTCTTTATCATTCTATCCCCTTCGCTTCGCTGAGATTTTTTTTTTTTTTTTTTTAGTCTTTTTTCGTTTTTATTTTATTCATTTTCCTCTATTTGCTGTTTTATAAAATAAAATGTAAATTTTGTTGCGAATTTATTTGAATATCTCGGTAAAAAAAAAAGGCAACAAATAAAGCAAAACAGAAATGAGCTAATTCGGTTTTTTCCTCCAGCGTTACCCCACGGATTACCCTACAGCTCTTTGTTTATTTGTGTGTGTGTGTGGTTTTTTGTTGTTGTTTTTTTTGTTGTTTTTTTTCAACACAGAGCAAGAAGGGCAAGAGCTTGAACTTTCTGTGTCTCATAAACGACGTAAGTTTCCCTCGGGCTTACAGTGCCATCGATCATAAACTTAAACTTAGGATTACAGCAACTGGAGGAAGTCTCCTAACAAACACAAAGAGATTTCGTTTCACGTATCTGAATCATATGGAAGGTGGAGTTCACATAAACAGAAGGAACCAGTTGCACCACTCAATTAGATGCATTATAGTGCACAGAAAAATTTTAAAAAATCATGTTCAAATCAAAGCTAATAAATATTTTTAGCCATTCTCCTGAATGCTGTACATGAAATACCACAATCACTTTACAGTCCAGTAAATAGAAGTTCCTCTCCAAGTTGATCCTATTACATAGATTCTAATTTTCAAGATAATTACACTTGGAATGTCGTTAACCAGTATCATCAAGTTAAGGAGTTGCCACCGCGCATTAACTACCTCATCAAAATATGTGATTTTATTCACTTTCTTATTTTCATGTAAGGAAAACGGAGCCAGAGTTTGAAAAAGGAGACGGTAAATTCAGGAATTACACCGAAAAGAAGTAAGTAGTAAGCAGTGGGATATACACAGGTTCAAATTCCTTGAGAGATACAAACTGTTCGTACAAAGTTTTGTATTAAAAAGATTGACGGACGTTTTCACCGACAAACTAACCGCTGAATTATTTGAATTACTGGCTTATTTTAACACTAGCTAGCTCCTTAACCTACTGGCTAAACGGTTTAAAGAGTGACTGTCGCTTGCGGACTTACCTCACTGACCGAATCACTCACTAACTTCCCTACTTACTGATTAACCAGTCGACTGACTGACTGACTGACCAAAATGACTGAGTAACCTATCAACCGACTACCTGACAACTTGACCGACCGACTGAGCGAATGCTGATCAATCGCCAGAACAACCGATTGACTGTTTCACTGATTGGCTAACTGTGCGCCCAGCTGAGCAGCCAACCGAAAGATTAATTGATAGTTTGTTTTACTGACTGATTGCCTAACTGATTAAATGACAGAAAGGGGCCTTTTACATAAATGATTGTTTTGCAAGATAATAGCGATTGGGTAATTCTTTTCTTTTTCATTGTTTTGCTTTTTGTTTTGCTTTGTTTTTTTAATAGACAAGGGAAAAAAAGCAAGAGTGTCAACGCGTCGAAAGTCACCTTCGGCTACCGAAAGTTTCCTTGAAGAACACACTTTTGAGGAGGACAAGAAACTGTAGGCAGTTAAATTCGAGGAAATTGTTATAAATTCTAGGTAATTTAAGAAGAAATGACAACTACGAATCCATAGTCTCGTCATCTTTTTTAGTAAGCTTATAAGATAGTTGAGATAGAAAAAAAGAACTGTTTTATTAATTTTGTGTCTAGTTAGATGTAAAGGAGGACTTAGTCAGTTACATTGAGCCAATCAGTGTGCGTTGCTCAGTCAAATCAAATTTCACTCGATCTCTGGCTGTCTTAAAAGCATCCCAAACAAACCGATTTTTTTTTCTAACGATGTGATATAAATTTTCAGATCTAGACAACTTAATTGATGTCTTAGTGATTTATGTGTTAAAAACAGGGTTGCGGTTAATCAGGATCCTTTAAGACACCTGCCACGAGGAGTCTTTTGGAGGAAGATTAAGACAGCTGGGGATGGGAAGCACATTTAAGGCTTAATTAACTAATTGAATTATGTCAATTGGCTTATAACGAGAGAATGTAATACGAAGAATTAAAATGCGAAGTAATTATAAAATAGTAGTTTCCGGAAATTTCTAGGACGCCTTTTCACGGTGACTTGGAGGTTATGTAATTATGATGTTCTAAAATACGTTTCAAGAATTCAGTAATCTAGGAGTAGTTATGCATTTCAAGCTAAACTGACAGAGAGAGCTACTGTGATGTACTTCAAAGATTGTGCATTCAAAAGAGCTTGAGAAGAAACTGTGAGTTTGTGTCGATGGAGAACTAAGGTACAGTCTGTAGTGGTGTGTAGAGGATAGTCACTGTATTGCTTAGGGAGTCGCCTCTTAGTAAGCATTTTTACGCATTGTTTAACAACGTAGTTCGGTTTTTAGTAGTGTAGGATTCTTTCTCTCTGTTAGAATATACAGTGACGAAAGATTCAAAAGTGGTTTTCAAGAGCTTTGATTTAATGCTTACTCATTTTTCCTGCTTGATTATGTGCTTCAATATTAGAACAATACCAGGTTTTTCTTTATATCTGCTGCAGAGTACAGAAAATGCATGCTTTCTGTCTCATTGGATTATCTAACATGTTGACCCTCATTTAAAAATAAAAAATAGTAACCTGTGCGCTTACATGAGATAAGAAAACTTTAATTAGTGAAGTTTTAGCAAATTGATCCATTGGCATATCAAAGAAGGTGCAAGTTATAATAGCACCATTCAGCTCATAAAGGTTGATGAAAAATTTTCGTTCTTAGTAATTAGATAATACTATAAATGCTGTATTCAATTGGATTATTACTGTCATTATTATGATAAAAATAAAAATAACGAGAGGGATCAGTAACACCATGGATATTTGAAGTTGTGTTTATTTTTTATACTTGGATATTTGCAGATGAGGCGAGTGTTTACAAACAGAAAATCAGTATGCAACAACGATGAAGTTATTTCTATTTCAGAAGGATAGCGCTTGGAGCTAATACAGTATAGTTTTAACTCGGCTTTGAACTTTGGCTATCGTCTGACAAGAGTTGAATAAGAACGCTAATTTACTTTATTATCACGTGATCCTCAAAGACAAAAGTAAATGGGCAGTCCGAGTTTTGAAGGTTTTCATGTACGAAAACAAGAATCAAACACATTTAACACTCGTATAGTATGTATAGTTTCGTGTTCAAATAAAAAAATAACAGAACAAAACAAAACAGGAAAGATGAAAAACATAGCCAAATTAGCATAAATATAAAAATTCATACTAATTACGATGGTGTCAGAGCGACTGCGATCATGCTTAGGTCCCTCGTTGCGAGCTCCCCTCATCGCAAGGGAGAAAGGCTCAGAAGTTACATCGGCCGCCCTTTGAGTGAAAAACGAAGAGCTTGCTCTCAAACCCTTTCCAAATTCTAAAGGAAATTTTGTATTCTATTACCAAAAATGTATCATTGTGCGTGACTAGATTTTATTCGAAAATGGCCGTACGAAGAATATCAATTAATCTTTCTTAAGCATTTCAACTAGCTACGAAGCTTACCAAGAATCTCGATTTTAAAAATTCAATCACGTTTAACCAAGTTTGTTTTCTTTTGCTTTTTTACTTTTGCTGGTAGCGTTCTCAAAACAAAGAAACTGTGTTTCAGATGTAGTTAGAAAACACTGCAAGAAAAAAATTAAAAGTCTATTGTAATTGATAAAAGCATGGTGAAGCTTTGCGATGTAAAATTTTACTTACAAAAATATGACGGATTTCATATTAAATAATGAAACTGTAACAAAATTCTTGAACGTGATTGGTTATCACCAGTCCGATTTGAGCTAATAGGACAGAGTAGGCGTCATGCTTGTAAATGTACAATGCAATAGGACAGTTAAAGGGACAGTCGACACGTCATGTCCGTGTAAGTTAACAGAACGGGTCGTGCGCGCGCGCTGTTGTCTCGCATTTCGCCAAGTTAACTGTTGTTTCTTTTAAAAAACGTATAACCGATGTTTAGTTTCCTTCTAAAAGTTTGTAATTGTTTTTATTGATGGGTAACGGGACTGCATGTCGTCCAATTATGTCTGTAATCATACTCTTTAGTAACACATTGCTTCGCGGTCGTCCGATTTTGTTAATCACTCGTATGATTACAGACCGAATTGGACTCCACTCGGTGCTATTACTAGTATCAATCAGGACTGTCAAAATTTCCTTGAATGTGATTGCTGGATGAATTGCCCTTTTTTAACTAATTTTTTGCAATGAATCCGATTTCATTTTCCGGCAAGTGACCCAATTGGACAAGAGATAAAGTTAAAAATTCAACCTTTACAGAGTAACACTGAAGGCAGCCATTCTAATCTCCACAGATTTCTAAGTGAAAGCTGTGGTATAATGTGGATGCGAAAAGGATACTGAAAGGAAAAAAAGTAAATTGCAAAATTAAAAATACATTATGTATTCTCTTCCATAACAGAAAATCTCTCCCTGTTTATAAATTGTCCTCCTAAAGATCCTGAAAATCGTCACGACGGGCGTTCGCTTTAATTAACTTTGACTTCTATAAAACTCAGGAAAATGAAGAGATCAATCGGATCGTGGTTTTGGTATAAGTACCTTAATGTCTCACAATGACAAGCAGTCAACGGCTTTCTCATCAGAATTTAAAGATGTCTAAATGTTTAAAATAAGAGAAGAAATCCTTAAAGTAGGTGTGATTTAACAAAAAGTGTTGGTTACGTATTGATCAACCCTTATCGTATCGATAGCGAAATTTGTTATTAATTAGTCTTGAAGTTCGCACGAAACAAAGTATGCATGCATCAAGATTATTTAGTGATGAGATGCCTGAGCTTGACATCTGTAATCCAACATTTTAATCATAGGTTACAGAGCAAACATGCGTGTCTGCATATACAAAGGCCGTCCGAGTATTTTGCTATAATTGAGCCAGCTTATTCTGAATAATTCTAACTTTAACGTGTCCAGAGCCAAGGTTTCGAACACAAATCGCCAAAGCATGATCATAGTTCCTTTTCGCCTCCTCATCGTGACCCTGATCATTGTGTGCGTCACCAATATTTTCATAAGTTTCTCCAACTTTAAGATGATTACGTCCGAACTGTTTTAGGCAAATGTCCAAGGCAAGTACATGGTAGTCCATTGCTTGCTGGAAATCACTTACATTTCTGTATAGAGTACCCAGGTTATTGAAAGAATCTGCGACATCTACATGCTCAGGTCCGAGCTGTTTCAGACGAATGTCTAGTGCACGTGTATGGTAGTACTTTGCTTGCTGGAAATCAACTAGATCACTGTACACAGTACCCAGGTTATTGTAGGAAGATGCGACATTTCCATGCTCGGATCCAAGCTGTTTCAGACAGTGCACGTGCATAGTTGTCCTTTGCTTTCTGGAAACAGCCGAAATCACTGTACACAGTACCCAGGTTATTGTAAGAAGCTGCCACACCTACATGCTCAGGTCCGAGTTGTTTCACACGAATGTCCAGTGCACGTACATGGTTGTGCTTTGCTTTCTGAAGATCACTTAGATTTCTGTACACAGTACCCAGGTTATTGTAAGAAGCTGCGACATCTATATACTTAGGTCCGAGCTGTTTCACTCGAATGTCCAGTGCACGTGCGTGGTAATCCTTTTCTTTCTGAAAATCACCAAGATCACTGAATACAGTACCCAGGTTATTGTAGGAGGCTGCCACATCTACATGCTCAGGTCCGAGCTGTTTGGGATAAATTTCTAGTGCACGTGCATGGTTATCCTTTGCTCTCTGGAAATAACCTAGATCACTGTATACAGTACCCAGGTTATTGCAAGAGGCTGCCACATCTACATGCTCAGGTCCGAGCTGTTTCAGACGAATGTCCAGTGCACGTACATAGTTGTCCTTTGCTTGCTGGAAATAACCTAGATCACTGTATACAGTACCCAGATTATTGTAGGAATCTGCGACAACTACATGCTCAGGTCCGAGCTGTTTCAGACGAATGTCCAGTGCACGCACAAGGTAGTACTTTGCTTGCTGGAAATCACCTAGATCACTGTATAGAACCCAGGCTTTTGCAAGAAGTTGCAAAATCTACATGATTAGGTCCGAGCTCTTTCAGATTAATGTGCAATCCACGTACAAAGTAGTCCTTTGCTTGCTGGAAGTCACCTAGATTTCTGTATACAGTACCCAGATTATTGTATGAAGTTGCGACAGCTACATGCTCAGGTCCGAGCTGTTTTAGACGAATTTCCAGTGCACGTACATGGTAGTCCTTGGCCCGGTGGAAATCACGGAGATTACTGTATATAGTACCCAGGTTATTTTAAGAAGCTGCGACACGAGTTTGCTCAGGTCCAAGCTGTTTAAGACGAATGTCCAGTGCACGTGTATGGTTGTCCTTTGCTTTCTGGTAATCACCTAGATCACTATATACAATACCCAGGTTATTGTAAGAGGCTGCCACATCTACATGTTCAGGTTCGAGCTGTTTCAGGTAAATGTCTGGTGCACGAGCATGGTTTTCTTTTGCTTTCTGGAAATTACCTAGGTCACTGTATACAGTACCCAGGTTATTGTAAGAAGCTGCGACATATACATGCTCAGGTCCAAGCTGTTTCAGATGAATGTCCAGTGCATGCGTATGATAGTTCTTCGCTTGCTCGAAGTTACCCTTACATTTGTGTGTGGTTCCCACAAGGAAATAGAGTTTTGCTTTTCCGAGAGCGTCGTTTGCATCACCTGAGTGTATAATTTTCAAGGCCACTTCGAAGTAGGTCATAGCAACTTCGTATTCACAATGGTTGAGGCACATATTTCCTAGGATCAGAAGGTCATTACGGTAATCTTGCAAGGGAATAACACCCATTTTGCTGACTTGAGATTATTCTTGCATAGAAAACAGAGATGGCTGGATTTTAGTCTCCGGTTACTAAGAACTCAGCTAGTATCCAGCCATCTTAACAGAACAAGCTTGGTCAATAACTCCAATTTATCGACTAGTAGCACGGAGCTTGCGTACTAATTTTGCCGCTGTGTTATGGTTCATAAAAAAACGAACAGTATATGCACAGAAGTTAGGGCATGACATATATATTATTTTCTCGTAAGGCAACCCTTATACACTCATTTAGGACTTGTTTCGAAACTGCTTTCCAGACCACTAGATTTTGGCAAAGATTCTAACATGTATTGTCCAGGCGTGTTATCTATCAGCCCTTCAGTTCAACTTGTCTACTGGAAATTTGTTTCGTATGGCACATTTAGGCTTCAAAACGTTTTTATCATACTGCATTGAAGATTACAGCGTTAACGTATTAAGTTTGAGTGCAACTATATTTGATGGCCTTTCGCGCCTTTACGTAAAATCCTACAGGCTTACTCTGGCCATTCCTCCAGTTTTTCGGAACAGCTTCATTAACGAGTCGAAACGCAAGTTTCTCTGATGATTTTTTATTGTGTTCTTCGCATTATTCACCCGCTGATGAGTGAATAATGTTCATTAGCAGGGGAGGGCGCACCAATCAGTTACTGACATCAATAAAATAGCTAATTTTGTATCTACTGATTCAATTCAATCACCTTTTTTTTTTCTTAGTTGTCATGTTATTAGCAGTTTATAAACTAAATATTGCTGTTTTAAAGGGGGCCTTGTTTTGGCGTTGATCATTTCTATCCGGTTTGGGTCGAGCAATAATCCACAATGTCAAAGTTTCTTGTTTTGCTCCAGTTCTTCAAAATTCTAACAGCTTTTACTATAATTACTACTAGTGAACAATATCGCAGATCTGATGAAAAGAATAATGTTTATTTTGTCGAGCATTTGAATAGAATGCTAAACATTGATCAACTGGCATCTTACAAAGTCTACGATTCAATGGCCTGTGGCCTTCACTGCATCCGACACGAACTTTGCATCTCTGTCAACTTTGCAGTTGAAGCGGATCTAACGGGACACTCCTGTGCGCTGCTGAAAGCGGACAGATTTCGATATCCCAACAAACTTAACTGGAACAACTCTTATCATCACTACAGTTTAGCGGTAAGGAAAAAGTTTATTAACGCTAAAATGATACCTAAAAACTCATAACAACTTCTCGCATAAACAATGTATGGCCTGCATGCAAAGAAGCAATGCCGATTTCATTTCCTCTTTGTTTATTTTCATTCCATACCTCTTTATCATCGATTGTATAATTTTCTTTTCTTTTCCCGGTGAACCTTCTATCAAGGTCTTCAAATACAGTACTTTACTTATCGAACTACTTCAATCATGCTAGTTCAATTTCTTGTGGAATAATCACGGCAGCCGATCAGAACAGAGGGCGATTTTACGGAAAGCCTCATCATTTACTTAACAACTATTCACGGAAGCATAGTTGGCTAATGAGTGATATTTACATAGGCGCACGACGGCGAAGTAAATATCCACTGCTCACCACCAATACCGAGATGTAATAGTATTAGTATATACTAAAACAGAGAGATAATATAGCACAAAAATATGATTTCAAAAGTGATTAGCAAAGGATAATCGGAATTTGAGTAGCCAATGAGAGCGCGCCTTCGACGCTATCCAGTGTTTCAATATATAATAAATAGAGAATAATACATGGGCGCGCATAGTGAAGAGAAATTCTACATGTTCAAGCAGCCATGTATTAATTAGTTTTGCATAGGCCATAAAGATAAAAACTCAATGGGAGACTTTTTGGTGGCTTCTGAAATCAGTCAGTTGAATATATCTTGTCAGTTTTAATAAATCTCTGAAAACCGATGTTTGTTACAAATTCCTTTCCATCCATCGCAAAAAAGGAGACAAATACATGCCAGCTAAGCGATTCTGACCTGTTTTCTGGTCATGTAAATTTTTCAACAGAAGATGGAGCATTATATAAAGGAATAAAGGTTATGACACAACTCGATTTTAATGATATGGGACTCTCGGGCGGGGAGCCTATAGAAATTCATGTTTTATTTGACTCAATGTCAACCATTGTACGGCTCATTACTCAATATTTTATTTTAAAATAGATTGCAGCCTTTTTTCTTAAACGGAGAGTACACTTCTCACCCAGTTGTCAGGTGCTCAAATATTCATTTGGTAAATAGCTTTTTAGAAGTTAAAGCATTTAAGACCAAATCACTTTCGAAAGGATATTCGTTTATTTTTATTTTTTCCATAATTTTAGAGCCCTTGCATGGAGGAAGATCCGTGCAAAGAGAATGAAAGGTGTCTTGTTGACTACAAATCAAACACTCAGTTCTGTAAGTGTATAGGAGGTAACTGGAGACCCGGTGGTCCTTCGTATCTCGATACTCAAACTTTTGCAGACTTAGAGATTAGTGTCCTCTTTAACAGATTGAACAAAATGTGTACAATAAAACAATTATTTAATTTGGTTTTTGGGTGATATCATGAGTTATCAAACCTAGAGTCTGTGTTATCTGCCTCAGCCTTCGATCACGGCATTGATAATTCATAATACCGTGCTCAACCTAATCCAATAACGGCTTATTGTTATCTGACTTCGAATATGGGACAGCAATGGTGTGCATATGCGAGTTACTTAAGTCGTCGGAATGGTATACAATCTGGGTAATATATTCATATTTTGAAGGATTGCTTGAAACTTTGAGGCCACTTTATTACAAATGATAATTTGATATTGTCAAGGAGCCATATCCTCAGCGATATTATCATAGAAGTTTCTAATTGCTAATTTCATGATACCTCGCTCATCGTATAATCGCCTTCGAGTTAATTTTACCGAAGAAGATGGGGCACTGTTTAAAGGAATACAGGTTATAATACTGGTTGGTGTTAGTATTAGAGAGCTATGAGGCGTTGAATTGAGTTTAATGGAGTGGGAGGGCTGGAGAGTGAAAATATTTAACTCGGGGTCATAATGTAACGACTAAGTGCCACGAGCTCCCTGAGTCTTCGCCACGAGCCGAATATATTCCAGTATGGCCCTGTCACTCAATAAGCTATTTAACACATGACCACTACTTCTCGAAACTTTCGAAAATTTTTGTTTCAGCTTAAATAGGACCCGAAAGACGAGTGCACGCGGTACAACCACAAGAAAGATACTACTTTAAAAACTGTTCTCTTTATTTTTTCGAGTCAGAACAAGAAAATCAGAATTCATCGAAAAACGGGTCTTACTTTCTCACTTCTTTATTTCCACCGAGTACAAGTCCACAGTTAGAAGCTTTCTTTGTGATTGCGCACGGGGTGTCAGGCGAGTCATATAACGTTATATGTTTTCGTTCTTTTGAGAGTGCAGGCCTAAAGGTTATGACGCCATTAATTTTTATTTTCATTACAGACAATAACGTTGATACTCTCAGTGAGTTATATCCTCAGATGTTTAATTCATAGATTGCCCCAAAAACACTATTATCAAGATGATTCCTCAACTGACGGTGAGTACTGGGTTTACCCTGATGAAGAAGAACCATTTCAAGTGCTGTGTGACATGAAAACTGATGTTGGAGGATGCACCACCTTTCAAAGGCGCATGGATGGCTCTGTAGACTTTTATGTCGGCTGGGATTCATACAAAAAGGCTTTTTGTACTTTTGGAACAGAATTTCGGATCAGCTTCTTAGTGTCACTATTACTGGACTCAACAAAAAGAGTTCTTTTTCTTCCATGTAAAGTGATGAAGATTAAAAATTGAAATTCTTGACATAATTTTTTCCGCTGGCTTTGTTTCTTTCCGATGGAAATAATTGGGGGACAAATGCAGACGTAGACGGGGGTTATTGTGTGATAACTGTCCGGTGAGTTTACAACACATGACTAACTATAAAGTAGCTAATTTAATTGCGCAGAAAATGGAAAGGTGGGTTATAGAAGTCGGTAACTTTATACTATCAAAGGATTACACCTTTGGGTTTCTATTCTAAAGATTGTCCTAGGAACTGTCTTGACCATTATCAAAATGGCTCCACTTCCGACGGAGTGTATTTGATTTACCCTGATGAAGAACAACCCTTCCAAGTACTGTGTGACATGACAACTAATGGTGGAGGATGGACCACCTTTCAAATGCGCATGGATGGCTCTGTAGACTTTTATGTCGACTGGGAATCTTACTAAAAAGGCTTTGGAAATCTGGATAGAGTTTTGGCTTGGGAATGACTACCTTCACCGTCTCACTGCATCTGCCAACATGGTGTTTCGAATTGATATGGAGGATTACGAAGGCGACCGAAGATTTGCCGAGTACACGACCTTCTTTGTGGCCGAAGAAAGCAATGATTACCGGGTAACGATCGATACATACCGAGGCACCGCAGGCGATGCATTACTATCTCTCAGTAGGCCTATCAGGTTTGTTTCAGACATTTCAGTTTTTCGTATAATGCTTAGCGAATAGTTATATAAAGCTAACCCTGAGAGCTCTGCGCAAGAACCGAGAAAAGTATTCATTACCCGCTGAAGATGAAGATCTCTACACTTATTCAAGTTAAACATCTCTTTTTGAGAATGTACTGCTACAGGCAACATTGCTGATCAAAAGATCCAACTTATATCTGACGCATATTGCTGACAATTACAGCTCCTTTTGAATTGGTGCTAGTACATTCCTCTACGCTACATTATTAACCATAAAATGCGTTTTGTTGATTCCTAACGTTACCATTTGTCTTTCACGTGCCTGATGGGGGAATATTCTCTTTCTACACTTTGCTGATAATGCAGCCTTATTGCTGACCATACAATGTTATCAGTAGCATTGTTGTTCAGCTCTTCCTCAGTTTCTTAAAAAAATTCTTTTTTCATATCAGAAATATGAAGTTTACAACCAAGGACAGAGACAACGACGTCGCTAACAGTAAGAATTTTGCCTTGTACTATAAAGGCGCCTGGCGGTACAACTATTGCCATAACGCAAATCCAAATGGTTTGTACCAAGGTGGAGGTAACGCACAAGGAATTACATGGGAACCATTTCGGGGACAAGATTATTCGTTAAAGCACATCGAGATCAAACTTCGACCAGCATAATTTGTATCTTAGAAATTGCGTGTTGAAGCCTTCAGCAAACTACTAGTGATAATAATAATGAAAATACAGTGTAATAACAACAACAATGATAATGATAATAAGAATTACTATAATAATTATAATAATTATAACAATTATAATAATTATAATAATTCTAAAAAATTCATTATAATGAAAATGCACATCAAGATGTTTCATTGCAAATAAATAGAAGGTCTGAAAATGAGAAAAAAATATGAGAAAACGAAGACTTCATATTAATGACGAAATCATAATTAAAAGTGAATTTATTAAAACAGCTTTGGTCCTAAACAGGATCTGCTTCTGAGATGAACCTATCTTTTTATTATCTTTATTATTATTATTATTATTATTATTATTAATATTTCTTTTTAAATAAAGCGCACAGATGATTCTTTCACAACTGCGATAGAAAACAATTAAGTAAATAATCCTCATGTTTTAATCAACTAAGATTAATCTTAAGGTTCGTGAATAACATAATCAACTGATATGTAGCTTTTATTGCAAAACTTTTTTATACACTTTGCATGGTTTGGTAAGGTCACAAATACTAGCTGCATAAACTGAAAGGCCAAGAAACATTTTTGAAAGCACAATCGCACGAAAAGATTACCTATTTACTTTTAGGGGACTCTTCTTTGCGCAGGCTTTTGACTATAATCAAAATATTTTGGCCTCATATAACTTCACCTTGACATGTAAACTAAACTTGCAATTAATTTCTATCGTAACTCCTTATAAACGGAGGCTGCCATACTGCTTGATATTATATTATATGAAGAAAGGTACTAGTACTTGATTTACCTCGATTTCTTATGTAGGAATAGGGATCAACTCCCTGCAGTTACTGTTGTTGCAGAGCAAGTCGTTTGCATCACTCTAGTCCAATATAGACAAAGAAATGTCAGACAAATCTAGTGAAAATCTTCACCTATCAAGAGATGGATATATCTTCCATGTGATTAATAAGTTTGTAACAGTTATAATAAAGCTTTTAGGTTAATAAAAATTCCCTCATACTTTTCCCATCAAACCCTTGCTGCTATTTGATAGAATTATATCGATCTAGCTTGTTTTGTTGCCAATTTCTAGCAGTTGTTTTGTCTCATTTTTTGTCCGAGCACGTTCCAGCATTTTGCTGCTCTAAGGTTCATTGTCATTAAGCACGACTAGCGGAGGGCTGTAATATCTGAACAAATCGTTTGATTGGACGTGTCAACGGACAGTTTCGTCTTAATTTTATGACCCAAACTGTTCTGTTTGCTTGCTTCTGAGAAAAGTTTATTAGCTTTCCGTCTAAATCTTTCTGATTGGCGGGTAAAACAGTTTGTTCGCCCCCGATAATTGTTTGATCGAAAGCCAAGAAAACACCCAAACAATGCTGACATTACACCTACTGATTGACGGTTTTAAGAACGGTCGCGTGATAATTCAACGGCGTACTCTATTTTCATTCTGGCACTTTCCTTGTACCTGTTAGCCTAGTTTGGCAAAAAAAAAATTAAGCATTCAATCACTTTTCCTCGTCATAAACTTTCTGAAGGTGAAGAAAAACATGCATATTAGCATAATATTTCTTTTTTGTGTGTGTGTACGGCATAAGCCGTATTTTAGAAGCAGACCTCAAAGCTGTTAACCTCACTTAAAAGGTAACAGGGCAAAAACTGAATGGAAGAATGATAAAAAAAAAATGGATTCGGAAAGTTCCTCTCAGTTTGAGTGAGTGGATGGAGAGCGATGTCAATCTTACAACTTTGGAACCGTTAATGGCTACCAAGAGATATTCAAATGCAAACTATGCGACTCTGATCGATTTGCTGAATTTGCTAACTTACCAGAGGATAAAAATCTCATTCACAGAGGAATGATGGTAAGCTAAATCTGTCTTAGTGCATAAAAAGTTACTAGTGGCGCAAAGTTTAAATCTTATTATCTAAAATTGTAGCTGGATCTCTTAAAATGTTTTCTAACTGTGATAGATCAACCTTACTCTACCTAACATAAATTATGTCGGTAAAGTTAATAAGAATCTAGAGTACTATCTAAGGATTCTGCGACAATCTGTAGAGAAAGTTGCTGATGTTTTCCATAAGGAAAAAAGCCCGGAAGAGCGCTAATAAACAACAACAATAACAACTTCAAAACAGGTGGGCCACAAGAAAGAAAAAAATTTAAAACCACTTTAAGGACATCATTTTTGCAATGAAAAGTTAGTAATCAGGAAAATAAACCATGCCCCATTTATGACATATATCCTGATATAAAAATTCCGGCGTTATCCTATCCGTGCATCAGTCGATGTATAGTTTTGAATGAGAATTTAAGGTCCTGCATATAGCATAGATAATGTAATTAAAATTAAGATATATGGCGGTTGTATTTTTTCCCCTATAATTTCAATTAAGTGAATTAGTATTTCAGGGTATTGTCAAAGTCAAGCAACATTTTCACCAAACCAAATGTTGTCTGCATAAATTCGACTTTATGAACCTGTTTTCATCACAATTTTTTTTCTTTCAAGACGAAAAAGACAAAATCGTTGGAAAACGTACAATGAGTGTCGCTGGCACTGCTCGCAATGCTTCCCAAGAGGCCTTGGAATGGTGTAATGGTAAAGTTTGGCTATCACTGGTGATTGGTTTGGTCGCTTCTGAAGTCACAGTATCCATATTTTAAAATCAGGTGAGTTTGAGATAAAGCGAATAAATGACTTGATAAAAAATGATAATAATCGTAAAATGATAATGTGACCTTGAAAAGAAAAAATAGAAGCGCTAGCTTTTCCCTTCATAGCGGCATCATTTTATTTCGGTCAAATTTTAATGTAATATCAGGTGGCTTGTAAATATTTCTTTTCAAGCTAGAATTGGAATCTCAATTCCCGAGATAATACACGTGCATGCTATAAACACCAAACAAATAGAGGATCTTTTCTTTCTTCATTCCTTTTCCTATTCCTTGGAGCGTTGTTATATAGAAGCGGTCAACAGCGTTCGCGGGTCTTGATTACCTTACCGAGGATTAGGGTCTAACTTATCTTTTATTCAAAAACGATCTTGATCACTATAATTTTCTCTCTAAAAAGAATTAGTCGCGGAGGCGACAACCTAGCCAGGAAATATTTCGCGGCTTCTCTTGGAAATGGTAACATTTAGCTTTAGCGGAAGCGGTTACATCGCTCTTCATGCATTCAGGTAAAAGACGTGGTGGCTGACTTTACTGGATCGATCCAAACGGTGGTTCAACAGATGACTCTTTTCAGGCTTTTTCCGACATGCAGATTGATGGTGGAGGCTAGACACTCTTTTCTACGAAAGTGTCTTCGTCAAAGTAGCGTTCCGGGAATAGCAGCAAAAACAACAGACGCAGACGCTGTAAGTTACATTCACCCTAACATGGGGGACTGGGAAGAAGTTATGTTCCGGCTAAGTGACGTCAATACCATCCGAGTTAATAAAACCAGGAAGGCAGATGCTCCAAACAAGGACAAAACAGACCTCGACAAGTTCTTGATGGGAACAACATACAATATAATGTGATGTAATGCAATCCAAGGTTTTTACAAGTACACGCGGTAGATCGCAATGAGAGGAGTCCCCCTTCTGGTTTGTCACATTATCAAATTTCCAATTCGATTCAAACGGAGGGATATCTGAATTCCATTTCGACACGGACAAGTGGCTTAAAATGTGGTATAGCGCTAACAGCTCAAACAGCTACGTCGTTTCCGACGGGTTACAGGTCGCGGGTTACTGTTATTTAAACATTCGCATCTTGGTGATGGTACGATACAGGCAAACTGAAGTTCAAAACTGAGATTTTTTTATTAGGATTTTACTCTCACTATTGGAATAAAAATAAAAATAAAAATAACGAGAGGGATCATTAACACCTTGGCTGTTTAAAACTATGTTTGATTGGTACACTGATATATTTGCAGATAAAACAAGTGTATCCGTGCGATGTCTCAAATCAACTAAAGCAATAAAAACAAGCATGCAAAAGAAAAAAAAATAAAACTGTTCACATAGAATAAAAGAGAACCAGTGAAAAGGATATCCCTTTGGCGGTCAAACAGATCCGGAAAAACTAATAAATGCCTAAGAATATCACATGAGAAATTATGATCATCTCCTCAGCTCTGTGTTAGTAAAGCTAGAGCTAGAGCAAAAAATACGTTCAACTTGAACAGCAGTAAAGTTTTGTGACTTCACTTAGGACTTCAGTGAAAAAAAAAACAAAAAAGAAAAAGGAAAGTAATTTGAGAAAGTTATGCAAAAGTTTCCGATTGCTTTTAAAAAGCATTCAAGTTCTTTCCGTAACACGAGATATGAAGGAATATAGCGTTTATTTACTTCTTGATTAATATAGATTTTCTGAATACATGATCTGAAAGGTAGCTTTTCCTAATAGCCAATCAGGCGTTGATAGTTTCAGTCTTTCATAAGAATTTTCATTTTAAGATAATGATCTGAAAAAGCTGTATGCAGCCGGCTTTCTTTATATGACTTCATCCCTGTTTTAAGGCATTCGATCTGAATGAAAGTGAGGGAACAGCGAAAATATATTTCAGGTATTTACTCCTTTTTGTCACTAGAAAGGTCGATACAAGAAAAGATAAGATTAGACGTCAGTGAAATTTGACAGAAAAAGAACCCAGTGAAGGGCAGATCTTTCGACTCTAAAGGAAGAAACTGGTATTTTTGCAATAATTACATAAGCGTTCTTCAAGAGCCGATGAAAAATTCATAATTACTCAGGTCTGCCATCAAACACTGCGCAGCCTTAAAAAGGGAATTAAGAATAGAAATTTTTTCACTGATTCCTGATATATTCCGTATTACTTGTTAATATTTATTTAGACATTCTCCGCTGCGATTATAACAATAACAACATTTTCATGTTTTTATATCCGGTGAACTGTTTACAGCGACACGTTGTCTCTGGCTCCTACTCAGAAGCGGAAATAAAAGAGAGAAAAACTGAAGAAAAAAACCTTCATAAGAATTACGTCATTGAGGAAAATGTGATTGCAAAGGTAGGAGAGAAGTAAACATAAAAATAATTTATTTACAACCCTTCTTTTCTAGCATAAGGGTAATTTCATAATATTATGATAATTCAAATTGTTCTTATTGTCAAATGTGTAGAATGTAGCTCAGAGAAGTTTCAATGAAAGTGTCAGTCAAACATAGCAGTTTCAAAAAAAATAGTATTTGTCATGATAATTGTGATATAAATGGATCTTGTCGTTTTCTGAACAGCCTTGGAATCTGAGGTATGTAACGAGATTCCGATACAAGATACAAGGGGATTTTCCCCGATAAATTAAATGCATTCTTGATCATTTTACTTTATTTGAGTATATTATTTAAACTCAACTCAATCTTCAAACTTCCCCTTAGCCCATCAGCTGAAAACAGGACGATGGTGTCCAGAAGGACTTTCTGGGGTTTCATTATTGCTTTCTGTAAGCACTGTTGTCTTTATTTCATAGAGTGTCATTTTAAGCGACTAAATATTTTATTTAAACCTATTTTAAAAGATTGGAAATAGCTACTTTTAGACTGAAAGTATGGTTCTTATGAGAGTACCTTATGTTTTCCTCAAATATTCTCGCCCAAATATTATCAACTTGGGAGAAAGTAAGTGACACGCGCACGGGAGAGACACACTGTGGAGGAATTTTGCTAGAGGAAAGTGCGAAAATAGAGTTACTGCTCCCTGGGAAATTATGAGACAATATGGCACCGAAGTTTATTTTCGCCTCTCTCTCGAGTCCGATTGGTTAAGTTCGCTGCAAACCATGTTCGTGACTTAATTTATGCAGGGCATATGGTCGACAAAACAAAATACGTTATTGCTGTTCTTCGTTCAATTTCCAATTTCATTGTACTACAAAACGATCGTCTCTTCAATTATATAAAAAAAAAGATAGAAAAGAAAACAGAAAAAACGAACCTTATCCACGGTACTCAGAATCTTTTACTTTTCGTTGTTCGGCACTGAATGCGCTCTCGCGTAATTATGACACTTGCATTTCCCATGGAAAAAACCTGTCCAAACGGCGCTTGGTTAGAAAATTTCAGCCGACAAATTTTGAAAGCAAACCGAAAACCGAAAGAAAAGATCAATTATATATCTAACGGAAAAAATATCTTAATAACGATGTAAATTTATCGTGCGCTGGTTAATTTCAATCGACATGCGATATTTTTTTTACCAACTCCGTTTTTCGATCATTGCGCGATGCATGATGCTGAAATCGGCATATTAAATTCGATTGCTAAAAATTCTAATAATATACATGGAAAAATTACTCAGTTCTGATTGGTTAAGATAAATGCAGTTTGTAGGTAATTCAGTGCAGAAGAGAGTTAATTCAGTGCAGAAGAGGGTTAATCCAGTGCAAAGAGAGTAACAAATCAGACATTCTGATTGGTCAATAATCAAAGAAACTCACGGATAGCCAATCAAATGCGAGCCTTGGATGTCGCAACAAAATTTGAAAATTTACAATTTGCGAGCGAAACAATGGCCGGCTTTTTTAGTAGGTTTTCTTTCGCCACCACAACTGAAAAACATCTCAAACAACGAAAACACTGTAAGAAGCACTGATTTTTGGTGCTCGGTTTGGAAAAAGTGGTGTTTAGAGAAGGGAAAGGAAATCGAAAATTACGAGCCGACTCAGCTAAAGACTTTGCTCGAGCGATCCGACGCCGAAATTAAAAACAAACATGGTTAAACCTCGGAAACGACGATTCCATTTCATCGAAAGTGATTTGGACACAGACTGAACAATTCCTTGAACTGTTTAGCGGGACTTTGAACTTTTTTGCGCCTTATAGATGTGAAGATATCATTGCATATTATTGTTTTGATCGCACGCGGTTGTTTTGACAGAACGCACGGTTAGAATAAATTATTTTTGCACTTGATGCGCGCGCTTTGCTTATGCTTAATTATGATAAGCCATCGCGTATTTTTCCATGTATATTATTAACACGTAATCACATGATTTTTCTCGTGCAATTTGGGATAAACAAGCAGTTGTTAATTTTTTCAAAGACCACAAAAGTGCACGAGCCCTATGGGCTCGTACAATTTTGTTAGTCTATAAAAAAATTTACTCGTGCTTATTTATTCCAAATTGCACTCGAAATCATGTGATTACCTATACAAAACAAGGAAGTTAATGACGTCTGTGCCGTCTAGATATCTCTGAATATCTACAGATCATGTCAGGTTTCAAAGCATCAGCGAGTAACCCGCTTAAGTTACGAACGTTATCCTTTCTTGGCCAATTTTCAATCGCTATAAGATGTAATAATCTCGAAATATTGACCTTAAACTTCTACAAAACCATTTGGAATTTTAATATAGACCACATGTGGTCTATATTAGAGCAAGATGTATGTATACACGGAAAGGGTTAAGTCTAAAGCTTCATTAATTCTTTGGAATGTGTGATACTGATGATACAGTTTCCTCTATTGTTCCTCTTTTGCTCCTCATCAGTACTATTGTTATATCTTTCTAGTTATATATTTCCACATAGTTTTCATATAACCAGTCTCCGCGTTGTCTAACGTATATAGCTTTTCATAAAAACGTTATTTCAAGTTTAGCGTTTCCTTAAACGTCTCTGAAAACAAGCTTCCCTTCAAGATGCTCTGTTTCAATAGCTTTGGTGAAGTGTACTCTCATTTTCTTTTGTTTTTACAAGCCGTTGCACTAATAGTGGAAGTACGCCTTCAACGAGTTGTCCCATCGTTTCACTCAACTCAGCTCTTGCAAACTCCAAAAGGACATTACGTGGAACTGAATTTCACCTTGAAGATTTCACATCCAACACCATGCATTGATGACATGTACCTTGAGGTTCGCGATGGAAACAACGAGTCTTCCAATCTTCTTGGCGTATTTTGTGGGAGTAATATTTCTGGTATTGTGCGATCCAGTGGACAGAACTTGTGGTTGAGAAAATCAGATAAATTCAATCACTGGTTGTTCCATAACAATTTCAGCGGTTCATACAGTAACAAAACAGCTAATACAACAGGCAAGCATTGACTAACTGAATTTTTAATAAGCCACTGAAAAACAGTGCGTATTTTGAGAGTTTTACACTTCTGATGAAAGGAAAATAGCCATAGCTAATGCTTCTTGTACTCAACTGCTTTTGTAATTGCTAAGAATTCTTTTTTTTTATTTTTCAGTCAAACCCAACCTTGATAAAGTGGTCGAGACTCAGTTCGTTCTTTTCAATCATTCCTCATCTCTTTGGTGTCCGGCACAAGGTGCACCGGCACCAGTCATTGTTTGGAGAAAGAACGGCATTCTGATACAGAACAGTACAAGTGTACTATATCAGCTGAACATTACTGGAGAAAACAATGACAATTACAGCTGTGGGGTGAACACACAGGATGGTTTTGACAAGAAACGAATCCATCTTGTCATCGAGAGTGAGTTTTAGTTACAAAAATGTGATTCTTAACCCAATCAGACTAAGAGGGAAATATATCGGAAATTGCAGAGTTTCTATACATTGCTGGTAAAATTAACAAATCTTAACGCTTTTTAACCTGGCTTCGCACCTAAGAGGCTGACAAAATACTTTTGTTGGTCCAGCACTAAATTCTCTTTCCTTACACTGGATTGTTATCGACTGTTACAGGGCAATTCAGTATTATCAACTGAGTTGATAGCGTAAACTGTCCACTGTAAAGAGTTTGAAAGCTGACGTCTCGAGCGTTGGCCCTTCGTTAGAGCGAAAGACACAGCGCCACAGTTTCTTTAGAAACTAACCCCCTTTAGTATTGAGTGTTCATGAGACACCTTGAGGCTTTTTCAGAGGACTCAAATGCATTCTTGCAGCAATTCCGACAAAAAAGACTTACAGGTATTCACTAACTTACATCAACGATACGATCTTACCAGCATATCTTCTTTTTCTAGGGTGTCCAGTTCCCTGCCGGTGTACCACGGCAGATGGAATAATGCGCGCAGTTACCCGCATTGAATGTAAAGGAAAACATTTACAGTCTGTTTCACGTCGCTTGCCCTGTTCTACAGAGAAATTGTAAGCATATCAGCTCTTCTTTTTTTTTGGAAGGGTGGGTGGGAGGGGGGGAGGGGAGGGGGGAGGAATGCACAACTAGAAAAGGCTTGAAACATTCAACTTTAATCAAGGATATTGATCCCCTATTCAGGGATTTGCAAGACAACCAGATAGAGGAGCTCCCACCTGGAGTCTTCGATAACAACACCGAGTTGGTCACCTTGTAAGTAGACGATATATTTGCTTACGTTGATATTAAAGCGCGATGATTTACGTCTTGCTAAATGTCTGACACTTAGTGAGATAAAATGAGGCAGGGAGAATACGAAAGGTGACCTTCCTTCCAGATCTTCTCTCTATAGTTGTATGACTTCACCCACCCCTCCCGCCTCTTCCCTCTCTTTACCAATACAGCAGTGATACTCTCCTGTGTGATGGCTTAACAAAGTTTCAACTCTTCCAGATGGCTATATTCCAACAAGATCAAGAAGTTGCGAGATGATTCATTTTCTCAGTTAGTCAAGCTGCGGGACCTGTAAGTGCCAAGTTGCCATCATTAGCTTTAAAAGCCCAGAATAGATTCAGGAACCTGGTCTTTACTAACTCGGAATAGAAGTTATATGCAGTGTATATTCTTTCCGTAGTCTCTTGGGTGACAACCCAATAGAAGAGCTACCACCGAGAATCTTCACTTACAACACCGAGTTAACAGTATTGTGAGTAACACATTTATTCGATCATATTTGAATACTTAATACAACTGGATAAAGAGACGCATTTTACCGACTAATGAGGAGTTCAAACCTCAGCCATTCGAAAGGAATATTTGAGAAAAAAATAAAAAAAATAGATAGATAAAATAGATAAACTACCACTACCCCTATGGACCATAAAATATCAGCGTGCCACTCAGACCGACGAAGCCGTCACAAAAATTCATTACTTGAACCTTTAAGGCAACTACTAACCTAGCCGCAGACAAAACTGCTATAAAATACCTGTATATGGCCAGTGTCCTCCTCTAGGAAGACAAGCTGGAACTAGTGGGACTGGTACGACTGAACACAACTAGGCAAGAATCAAAGTAGTAATGGTGCTGTAAAAGATCAAATTTGTGCTTAACATAGAATGGCTCTCGAAATGTAACGGGTGTCCCAAACATTTTACGGAAAATTATCACGAAATTTTAAATTTCTCTTGGCCAGATAGAAAAGGCACAACAAAAATACACGAGAGGTGAGATTTTTAACCATAACCAGGATGTATCCTCGATCAACAGACTCGATACGACCTGATAGAAGAACTACCACCTGAAGTCTTCCAAAACACAGGGATTATCAGTTATTTTTCATAAGAAATGAGCCATAGCTTCCATTTGACCCGAGGAAATTCTCCGTTATTTGTCCATTGTGTTCAAGGACAAGTATCCAGGCATATTGTTAAGTCAAACAGTTACACTCTGTTTATTGTACTTTATATTATTTTTTTAACTACCATTTTATGGTCGAAAACGAAGGTTCATCTGAACAACTTTTCGACGTGAATTTGTAATGAAATAAATTTCTTTTGACTTGCGGATTAAAATCAGATAATGATCCTAGCGGGTGAGTTGCAATTTTACCAATTGGAGAAAAGTTGATTGAAAAAGATTCAGCCTTGGATGGGATTCGAACCCATGCCTCCCAGATACTCACTGGGCGCTGCTACTAACTGAGCTAGAAAGCCATACGTTAGGAGTGAGGAAAATTTGCGAGGATTCATCTCTTTCGTGGAGAAAACTTATGCTCTTTGGAATGAAATAAATCAAATAGAGCCATGATGGACGCAGGTGAGCTGAAATTTCAGCAATTATCGAATAGGCCGGAAAAAAAGAAAGGAAAAAAAAACTCGTTATTTGACCTGCTAGGATTTGCCTTGCTCAAAATGTGAGAGGAGTAGAGAAGTCTGGAAACAAGTTTGTTTGTTTTTCTTTTTCCTATTTCGAAAGATCGATGTTTTATCAACACTTTGAGTGTACTAAAAAATTGTTTGAGGTCACTAATTTGCTAAATTTAGTTTAGTAAGGGACGTCACAATAGTTTTTAAATCTTGTTTAGACTTATTATTCAGTTTAATTTATCCAACCAAATTAAAAAAAAAAAAAAAAAAAAAAAAAAAAAGAAAAAGATCGCAAATGAAAAACTCGAAATCATGTGTTGTTTAGAATTACAAGATTGACTTATTATCCTAAAGTCACGGTTCTGAAGTTTACCAGAGATACGATCTCAATTGTCCTATATGCCAAGACAGGTCAGAGGAATACAATCTACCTTTTTTTGCTTTTTAGATTCCGAGTTTAAGTTATGCTTCGAGTTAGACTTTGAATTGAACTTCTTCTTAACGTAAAAAAAGAAAATAATAATAATGATAAAAAATATATATGGGCCTACGTGGAATTGTAGAAGTAATTATTTCTCCAAGACGAGTTTCAAAAAACCTCAGACGTTGAAAACTCACTTCTCACAAAATTTAATTGCAAATTTCTTTAAGCTGAAAAGTTACCTTGTTATTAAGAGAGGAAGAAAAGAGAGGTCAGGAATAATTTGAAAATGACAGTTTTGAACATAAAGAAACCGTAGGACTCTTTTAACTTTACTATTTTTGAGCGTAGATCTTTACAGCAATAACCAGGCTTGATGGCTTGAATAACTTATAAAATTCAATGGCAAGGAGTACTATTTGGATTAACACAATGAAAATGCTTTTCAGTAGCAAAATGTACTGCATAATAGTTAATTAGAGCTACAAATCGCACATTTTTGTGAGTCGCCGGATTTCCCGTTTCAGTGGTATGTACCATCTGCAGTTACTTAGCATTTTCCAAAATCAGGTACTCGAGATTAAATGCGCTAGACCATTATTCTCTAAATGTACTTGCACCAAGCGTCCAAATATCTTCCAAAGTTTGGAAAAAAAACACTCACGCAGACATTTTCAGCACAGAAAGAGATCAGCCTTATAAGGGGGGAAAACAGACCCCCTCGCGTCTCCTGAGGGAACGCAACAACAAATCAACTTTCATAACTGGAGTAAAAACAGCAATCATGTTGAATATCACCCATACTACTTCCGGGGTCTCTACTTAATTCAGAACCTCAACAGGAATTTTTATTTATAGAAAAATGAACAAAGAGCAAAAATTAAATTAAAAAGAAGAAAAAAAAACAGAAAAAAGATTTACGGTAGCGTAAACGGTGAACATTTTAAAAATCACTAAGGTTGTCACCTTTTCTAATTCGTAGCCAAATAAATGTTTTAGTCGCCCGTCGAATACACTAAAATTCTCCGGGGTCACTACTTAACTCAGAACCTCGACACGATTTATTTACTATGGAAAAATAAAAGTAAAAATTAGAGATTAAAAAAAAAAAAAAAAAAAAAAAAAAGAAAGAAAAGATTTTCACACAACCACAACACCAAACGAACTGAATATCGAACTGAGCTGATGTATCGAGCAAAGGAATGGATTCGCATTGCTGCAGCAAGAGTTTAAACGTGTGATGCTAGAAATATCGTTAAATTAATTTTAAAGTTTATTTAAGGTAGCCTAAAGGGTGAGCATTTTAAAAAAATCACCTTTCTTTTTATAACCGTCTCTAATTCGCACTCAAATAAGCGTTTTAGTTGTCCGTCGGATACACCATAAGAATTGTTTCATGCTCAACCTCAATGATATTTGCTACATTTTTATTTTCATGGGATTTGGGACACAACCAGCCAGAGAATCTACTACATGGAGTCTACAATAGCAATACTGAATTGGCCGTTTTATATAAAAAAAATCAAAGCATAAGTTTATGTTTGATATTTAAAGAATGTATTCGACTCTATTTGTGTTGAAACACCACTTGCACATAATTTTGTCAATTACTGAATGTGAGTGAAATTATACTCACACCGGTTGTCGTCAGCCTTGAGGCTAATTAATTGCCGGAATATTTAAGGTTAAGGCTGCCGTATTTTTTTCTTAAGATGTATATATGTTATTTGCCGGCTGGGAGGTCCGTATGGTGAAAAACTGTGACCACGGTCTTGAAAATGGTGCCCTCGGCCTACGGCCGTATTTCGGTCTATTTCAAGACCGTGGTCAAAGTATTTCGCCATACGGACCGACCCTTAGCCGGTAAATAACATTTTTTTTTTTTTTTAACTCGACGAAATTCTTTCCGAAAGAACCCGAATGATTTAGGGCTGTAAATACGGCAAGATCTTCCATGAACTGAACAATTTTCGAGCGAGTAAATGGTGGTTAAAATAGAGGTGATGCAAATTCAAGAGAGATGCCTCAGCGAAACATTTTCATTTCCGTAACGATAAAGGTGATTTAAAAGGCTTCCAAACAAACTTTGAAACATTATTTCTACAAGTATCTATCACAATCTGACACCTGTCAATTAGAGAGCGCGTAACAAAAAAATGCGTAAGAGTAGTTTGGCAAGGACTGTCTCGACAATGTTTTCTTCAAAAACAGTCAATGATCTAATGGAAAGTATTATTCACTCTCATCGACGATTCATTCATATACGAACGAAGATTTACCTTTGTTCATTGAGTAAACGGCGAGGAAAGTAATTGTGAGTAAATTCAAATTTTTTATTTTGAAGTTGTGAGAGTTTGCTCGTTTGTTTGCTGCAATGGCGTGTGTAAATCTGGTCTTTCCTTCACAAAAACTAAATTTGAATGGTACACTCCAACGAGACACAAGGGGATTTAATGCAGCCTTTTCTCAAAAATTTCCTTCAGTTTCTTTGTGCAATTTACTGTACAAACGTCCAAATTGAACGGACTTGGAAAGACTCACCGAGAGCGTATATTTGTTGTAGAACTTAAATTAAAACTTCGCTCGCTCTTTCACTACGAATAAATCGCTTGAGAAAATTCAGTTTAACTGTAACGAAATACCTCACGTTTTAACTTTCTAGGTACTTTTTGTGGACGATTAAGATTAACTGCAGACGGTTTTTAGGCCGCTTGTCAATCAACGTAATGACACTATTGTTTATACAAATTCATTCTGAAACCAATATTTTTCTGTCAACCAAAGTGGTTTGAAAGAGAGAAAAGAGAGGATTCATAAGTTATTTATCGGTTTGAGATAGTGACTGACTTGTTTGCTTAAAAATACTGCCCAGCCGGAAAAACGAGATATATTTATGAAAAATGGCAACGACTTGGGATGTAATGGAAAGCGTTACCGTGGCCCGTGGGCAGAGATAGGAAAATACTGACCGGGTAAAGAACCAATTAGATTGCAGGATTCGTTACCGTGCCCTCTTAAAAAAAAAAAAAAAAAAAAAAAAAAATATATATATATATATATATATATATTTATTAAATCAGTAATGGACCGGTTTCTCAAAAAACACTTATTTTGCAGGGGGGTTTGGAGCAGCAAGATTAAGAAGTTGCGTGGGGATTTATTTACTCCATTAGTGAAGCTACAGATTCTGTAAGTTAGGAAGCTCACTTTTATATCGATCCAATTTAACTTGAAAGGATATTAGCTTTTGCTTTAGATTTTCCCACGCAAGTGACAAAAGGAATGACTTGCACTTCGCGCCCAACTCGCGCTTGCTTCTGTGCGCCTAAAAACCCAAAAAATCACGCCGGTTCTGCAGGCTAAATGGTCATCTAAATATCGCTTTATTCTTGTTATCGGGATTTGGATTGCATCTAGAACCTAGAGCCTGATGATTTCCGAGGGTAAAGATCAGAGTTCAGATTCCGACGACCGATACACCAAAGAATGTAAGCCAGCACCTTGAGTAGGATTCGATTTCAGAAGTTGTAGAAATTAACTAACTCTGGTTTACACTTTTCTGGTTATTCCATATTGAAATAGAGTGCGATCGCAAATTTACATGTTTAGCGTGATTTACGAGCTCCATGACGAAAAAATAAGTTTAAAATGCATGCAGTTATGAGGCTGCACTGGCGCAACAAGCAAACTGCGTGTCACTATACGCACTTGCAAGTGTGAGTGTGAAATACGTGTAAATTACACGAGATCAGTCAATTACAACTCATTAAATGTGTTTACTGAGACTAGTGGATTTACATTTATTCGTAAATATTTAACGAGCATCGGCTAGTTACTGGACTTTGTTGGGTTCCTTATTAATCAAAACTGCGATAGCCAAGACTTGGAAGATTTACTTGCACTGCGTCCGCTTTCCTTCAAATGGTTTCTTCCGATTGCCAGGAGATCACTTAAAGTTTTGATGATTATGGAATGGATATTTCAATTCTAAACACCCCAAAATTGTGGAGTACTCCTCCGATCACAATCATTAAAAAGAAATCGCATGTTGTGAGTCGCCGGGCTTCCCGTTTCATTGGTATCCACCACTTACAGCTAATTGGCACATTCTTAATGTCCAGTACTCGAGACTAAGAGCCTCTTCAAATGAGCCCGGTTTACCGGGATGGCTGCCTTACGGGGACGAATTTCGCCTTGGGTTCATATAAGAAAATTCAGCCCGGTTTCTGAGATGAGAAAAGGCCGAAGATCCTGGGGACGAGTTTTGGCGCGAAATTAGAAAAACGAAACAAAGATGGCGAAACGCAACCGAGTTATTACTTTTGTGCCTATCATTGCTTTGGCAACCCTTTTAGCTGTATCACTGCAGTTAAACGGGTTGCTAATGATGTGGAAAATTCATCAGGCAAAGAAAACGATGCCATTCGGACCGCCTTGTTGCGGAAACGAAATTATTCGTTGTGTGATGAAACTGCGCTGCTACGTCATCGACCATTTAACGCATGCACTATTGCGAAGAATTCATCCCGCTAACCGGGATGAAGTGTTCCTATGGCAAAATTTCTAGTTTGCAGATTTCTAGGATCGCCACGGGGAAAACATTGCAACTCACTAAAAAGAGAGAGATTATCGCTTATTTTTTTTTTTAATCCGAATCCGTTTACTACTTGTCACGTGGAGAGGTGAAAAACGCACCTTGAGCTGTTGTGTTAGCGAAAAAATTTTCAAAAAACGCTATGACACTTTTTATAGGATCTTTAACTGCTAACTAAAAGATCCAACTTTACATTAGAAATCTGTTGTAGATCCTGACTTGTCGTCCAAGACGTGTAATGGCTCCTAATAGGAAAGTGGACCGTCTGTTAAGTTCAAGAATGCTTGAATCTCCATCTTCTGGTTCCTCGTCTTTGTTTGTACTTGAGTCGTACTCTGGGACCTCCTCCCCATTCTCGGGGTCACTCTCAGCTGTTTCAACTTCCTCTTCATTCTCGTTTACCACAGAAGAATCCGAACCTTCAAACAAGGCCAAGTCGACCCTGTCTTCCGATATATGAAGCTTTCTCTGATAAAACATTTCCGACGTCGTTCCACGTCTAGCCATGGTTGTTTCCTAACGGTTTGTTCTTTGCCGAACGGCAGCTCCATACGTTGAGGTGTAATTACGCATTTCTTCTACTGCCTTTTCTGAGAGTTTTGCTTCTGGAAGCCGTGGAATAAAGGGAAGTGTAGCTAAATGAATTTCATGTTCTGTGTCGGGGTACCAGGAGCTCTTTTCACCTTGTTGTAATACACTGTCGAAGACGAGAGCCGTTGAGCACTCTCTTTTATTGTATTTCGAAGGTCTCTGCTGTATTCCGTTTTTGATAGTAGCCGATGTTTGATGTGGCTGGTAGAGCGCAGGCGTTCAACGTCGAGGGTCATGCAGCTTAGGTTAGTGGCATCAAAAGAAAGCGAGGAAAATTTTGAAGACACTTACTTCTTCTTGATCTGTTGAAAGGATTCCTCTCTGAACTGGCGCAACGTTACATCGTGCGTTTTGTGATTTGTAATCGACTTGGCTTTTACATGAAGTGAGTTTTAATAGAGTTATGCCTTGATTGTGTGAAACAAACAACTTGTTGTTGTTCACACAAAGGCTGACAACAGAATTCCAATCGTCCCCATAGCCAATGATGCGTTGGACATTTATCGCATATAACCCAATACCCGTCATACTTGAGCTGTGCATTATGTATTCTCTTGGAACAAGATAATACACACTAAAAGCTCTCGGTCAACTAATGCAGTCGCCTGAATGTGCGCTTCGATAGCCTTGTCCAAGAAGTTTACTTGGTGTTTGTCGTGTCCAAGTGATACATATTCTTCCTCTTTCCTCTTGCTGGCCACAGTGCGTAACTATTTCACTGATGCGTGACATGACGAAAGTCTCGTCTGTGACAAAAAAATATATAGTCATACTCAGAAACAACCTATTTCTGACGATCGGCCAGATCCACGATCCTAACTTCCTCACGAGCAAAATAAAAAAATCCGGACCCAAAAAAGGCATGAAACTGCGAACCGCTGCAATTTTAGGATCTGCAAATCCGTTAAAATTTCGCTCTGAATCCTAAATCTGGGCAAAATGATTTTCAGAATCCGCCGATCCGTTGGCCTATTCACCCCTCTCCTTGAAGTGTTATAGGCAACCGAGGATTAAAATGCTACATAACGGGGCCCTGGGCAATGAGCTTCTTAGACTCAACAAAAGCTTTGTCATGTGAGTCAGTCCGCTGGATGGGGACGTCTTTGTTGGTTAATTCTCTTAAATCCTTGACCACATCACTCAAATTTAGACAAAACCTTACAAGGGAATTCAGAATTCGGCATACTTAGAATTGCTTCTATCATGGTTGGGCTGGGCTGACCCCGTAAGGGTTGAGCTGGAATCCCGTAAAAAATCACTTTTGGGGTTTTAAACCTCTTCTCTGCCGGGTTCAGCTTGAGTAACACTTGTTGCATTCGCAGCAGAAAATTGTGAAGATTGTCATCATGATCTTCCTCGACCTCCTCATGTGCTATTACACATCCATGTTTAAGAACACGATCAGCAATGTTTAGTTCCAGACACTTTTCATTACTACCAGGGCTTCCTGCTGCCTCGTTGGATATTTCTCGTTTCCGCTGGAGACTCGCTAGGGCAGACGTAGCCACCAGTACCTGCCAAAAGGAGTATGAGAGATTGTGGCTAAGCTTCATTAGTGATCTGAAGTATTTTGGTGAAACCAGATATCGCTTCAGCTACCACAAAATAATTTGCACTATTCAGTTGTGGCAAAATTTCCTCAAAACGGGGAATTTACCTTTTCGGCGTTCGATTTCATGTGTAATATCACGTGACTTTTGTTGTAAGCAAACCGCGAAAGTTCGGACATTGGGTCAACTACCCACGACCCGTGTAGGGACTTCGGCATTTTTTTGTAGATAATTTCCATTGTCGTGAAGCTTATCTATACTCAAAATTGATTTCTTTGAAGTGCAATATGTTTGATTATTAATCAAGCAAGATGTTATTCCGCTACCGCAGTTGAAAAATTGGTTCTGCCAATGAATTTAAATTTCGAAAAAGACGACACCACCTCCTCAAACCATTCAATAAATTGGGAGATGCAAATTCCCAAATCATCTTTCCTAAAGACTGTCAACAATTTGAACGCGTCGCTGCCGTTTAGATTGTGCGACATTTTTAATCATTTGAGTACCCCTCAACTGATCCGAAAGGGACTCGCCGCTTACATATCATTTTAAGATAAATGCCTATTCATTGATGGTTATGTGGAATTTTTGTTAACAACTCCGTTCAAACAAGAGGGTGTTCATGTAGCTTAAATGCAGCCTTAAAAGAAAGTCAACGGACAAGGTAGAGGAACACTAAGATCTCTCTTTTATTCTGTCCTTCGTGTACACAAACGACACACCTCGATAACATGACCCTTTCCACCTTTGGCTTCTCAGCTTTTGTCTAACTGCTCCAGGAAAATGGAAACACTTGAACGAACCACTGTTTGCGTTTATTAGACAGAATTGCGATATTGGTAATCGTTTTTGCAAGCATCATAGGCGCCTCTCTTTGTCGTAACCATTCTGATAGTATACTTGGGGAACTGAAATCGTACTCGTTCATCGCGTATGAATTGGTTTTAATTTAGGGAATCAAGACTTGCTCGCGTTTCAAAGCGATTCGAGAGCACTAATTTCCCATCACACATACCTCTTACTAATCGAGTTCGAGGGCCGAACTTTTTCCGCTCGGCACAAGCGCGAAGTGCGAGGGAAAAACGAGGTTCCATAATTTACGGTACGGACCGAGAAAAACAAGGTTAGTAGGATATTTATAATATCTCTTGATTCAAATAAGAGCGAAAAAGATTTCAATTCAAGCGGAATGGCTATCGATGATTAACGCGCGTCAAATCTTAAGCACGAGAACATTTTATTGGCTTCCATTAATAAAAACTGGTCTATGAGGCGTCAAAAGTTCAAAATATTCATTTAATACCCATACTTTAGAATAATGCAAGATTACACGGAAGTAACGGTTTAAGTATGCCATGGTTTTCTGTAAGGAAGTGAGAGAGAACGTTCTATAACCAACACTTTTGTCGAGAGTTTTTTTGCTTGTCCCACTCAAAAACTCGAAGAATCCGCCTCGAAAGTTTGGGATATCGCCTTCTGAGTTTTGCTCGTTTTCTTCGTTGGCGTACTTTTCCTTAAGTCTGTTCGAATTTTTGTTGAAGAGATATTTTGGCGATCAAAAAAAACTTTTGAATTTAGCGGGCCGTACAGTGAAATACGGCACGCTAAATGGACTAATCATAACGCACGTTCTACCCGAGAGATGTAACGAGGGGTTTTATTTGGTAATCTAAGAGCTTAACGCCCAGATAATACCTGATCAGATACATCACTGTTTGCACGCACAACTAGTTTGATTATTCCACTCCAAAGCGCTTCCTGCTACATTCTTCGTATCTACTTTAGCAGTAGCGAAATATCAACTTGCTCGATAAATAATAAAACATATAATACAACGAAAAAATCAATTTCGAACAAAGAAAAGCTTGACCACGGTGAAAACTATCTACAACAAAATATCGAAGCCAAAATTTGGGTCGTGGGTAGCTGAGCCAATGTCTGAACTTTCGGAGTTAATTTACATCAAAAGTCACATGACACTTCACGTGAAACCTAACGCCGAAAATGTGGATTGGATGCTTGGGGCCTCTCACTGCTTTGTTAATGGTGTTTGATGGGTCTAAACAGATTCTAAATATTTTCTTGCTTCTCTAATAGTCATGTCATTGCACCAAGATGTTGGCTTATATTGTCAGCATGTCTTTCCTTCGCTTTCCATCTTCTCAAACTGCTCTTTGATTTTGGCATGTCTTGCTAGCGGCTGCCCCTAGTCATGGACTAGGGTAACTAACGTGTTTAAATTAAAAGAAAAAGGCTTCCCAAACTGTCCCAACCCGGTATACACATCAGGAAATAAACCCACACAAAAGAAAGAACCCACACTAGAGTAATCGTAGCAGGGCGGGATGGAAACAGTGTGTTTGGATGCGAAATAATCAAACGTGTGGTGCAAGTATTGGTTCTTGTAGCATAGGGATGTCTCGGGAGTGCGAGGTCTCGGCTGTTGGCAGCTTTACTGAGGCTTCAGGATGGAGGTTTGAGAGTGTTTCGGAATGAAATCTGAATGAACTTTTCACAATTTCTTCGTGGATCTCCCGTAAACGAAAACCGCGGGAGTTGACCGCAACCCCTTGTCCTGGCAAGGACACCATCGTCAGTTGTATTTTGATTTCTGAACTCCAGGAAGCGTGTTATTTGGCTGGAATCTCACTTTTGACACCATGTTGGGGAAGAGAAAACACTACGAAAACAGACGCCACTTCTTTTCAACACCCCACATGCTGGGCCAATCTATAACAACTTGAGGACATAATACATTATCTATTCCAAAACATTAACTGAGAGCGGGGCACTAGCTGAGAAAAACCCTGAGTTTCAAGGAACAAATTATGTTCAAGGGCAAATATACAAGCGTTTTGTTAGTTACCTAAGACAATTTTTGAAGTGCGTCCAATAAATCATTTAAAAGCAATTTATTGTCGAAAACGAATGAAATAATTTTTTTTTGGACCTGCAGACTGAAAAATGAAACAAAATTATGGTCCTTGCAACTGTGCTGCAATACAGCCAATTGAAAAAAAGAAGCCTTAAAAAAGTTAAAGCCTCAGACGGGATTCAAACCCGCGCCTTCCAGATATTTATTAAATGTGACCATACGACCATATCCACTACCAGTGCAGATCATATTAATCTCAAAATACTTTTAAAAATATGTTTTTTTCAAGGACAATTCTACCTTTATCTTCAAATCACTGTTTTTCAATTTACCAGAAATCTGATTTCAATCGTTAAGAATTTCATTTAAATTCACCTTTCATGGAGTTTTTCTCCTTACACAAGACCACATTTTTTGTAGCGACTCATACAGGGGATCAGTTAAATTTTATCGTGACACAACCCAAATCCTCTGACTCCTCCCCTCCGCCCACTCCATAAATCGGATGACTGGTAAATAAGGTCTCGAGGTACTTTACAACTTTACACCTTCGCGACGTGGAAAGAAATTACAAGGACGCATCCAAAACAGTCGCTAGATACTTTAATCTTCCTCATCATTCATGACAACATATGGCAGTTTGTGGCCTTTTCTTACATCTTGGCAGTTCAGGAAGCCGCAAAACACTAGAACAAAAATTTATCTTCCAAATCGGCACTCTTAATCCCCATGGTATCAACGAGCGCTTTTCATTCAACTAATTTACTCTTGTTTTCTTGTCACCATATTCCCACCAATAACGTAGCTCCTCTTTCTGGATATAAACCCACATACAACCCACAATTCCTCCAATCGCTCTGACGAAGGACTTACGCTCGGAACGTCACCTTTTTTACCCTTTACGGTGGCCAATTAACGTTTTTAACTCAGTTGTTAACACTAAATTATCTGCTATACTCTCCCACCGAAGCAGCACCACAGTTTCTTTAGAAACTTACCCCCTAAATCTTACTAAATCTAAATTGAACTAAATTACTAAATCTTGGTTTCAAATTTTAATTGCCCTGAAGTCCACGCGTTGCAGAGGGGCCAATTTACAGCTCATAATGGCAGGATCCAAATCCTACACCCCAGCTGGTATATTTGCCAAGGCCCGGTTCCAAATTTTAAGAGAAATCCCATGGCCATTGTTACTAGTGGGGATGGGATTTGTATTAAAATTTTATTAATCCTGCTAGCTTCAAAAAAGGTTCAGAGGTTCCCACTTCCCCCCAAGATTTTTGACGCGCACGAGCATATATAACTGCACTTTGATGGATTTCTTACGAATTAGAAATGCGAGTATCAAGTCGACTTAAAAGATTAACTTGCACTGCCTCTGCTTTTCTTCGAACAGTTTCTTCCGATTGCCACGAGTTCACTCAAAGATTTGAAGTTAATGATCATAAAATGGAATTTTTTAATTTAAAACAAACCAAAATTTTGGAGCACTCCCCCCGATCAAAATCATTAAACAAATCGCACAATATTGTGAGTCGCCGGGCTTCTCGTTTCATTGGTATGCACCACTTACAGCTACTCAGCATATTTTTAATGTCAGATTAAGTACGTCAGACCACAATTCTCTAATTGTACCAAGTGTTTAAATATCGAGTAGAACGCGATCGCAAATTGACACGTTTAGCGTGCTTCACTAGCTCCATTATCCGGCTTGATGATTGGTTTAAAATGGGTGCAGTTAAAAGGCTGCACGCGCGCAACAAGAAAACTGCGTGTGAGTACACGCACTTGCAAGTGTGAGTGGGAGATGCGTGTAAATTACACACATCATTCTACTACAACTCATTAAATGTGTGTACTGAGACAATTGGATTTACATTTATTCGTAAGATTATTGAATAGCATGAGCTAGTAAATGCACTTTGTTGGGTTTTTTATGAATGAGAAATGCGAGTGTCGGGACTTTGAAGATTAACTTGCACCTCTTCCGCTTTCCCTAAAGGTTTCTTCCGATTGGATGAGTTGACTTGAAATCTGAATATACTGATTTTGGAATGAAAAAGAAAAAAAATTGTGAAGCGCTTCTCCAATCACAATTATTAATGCTTCGATGAAAGTTTTGATGTGCTTTCTAAAATTCGTTGCCAGGCGCGTTACCAAATTTTTCTTGATGTCTGTTTTCTAAATCTCAAATTCAGAACGCACAAAATTTATTTGTTTGCGTGTGTGCTGCGGGCTAAATGCTCACCCAAAGTATCGTTTTTGCTTCTTATTGGGATTTGGGTCGCATTAGTTACCTCAGCCTCCTGTAACTATTCGATCACGTATGTTATCCTGTCTAATCTTTGACCAAATTTTCATACACATCCACAGATCGTTAAGCATAAACGATATTAAGAAGTTGTCTAATAATTTGTTTGCTGAATTATTCAACCTGCAAACCCATTAGCTTTACTTTAACTGCTCCAGGATTTTACTAAAACACATGTTCCTACATGAATAATGAATATCACACAGTTTTTAGAACTCTAAGCTATTGACATAGCAGGTGGCGTAATACACAAAACGATCGCAATGCAACATCGATCATTTAACAACTCAACTTCGAGATAAAGACAAATGTAACATAGTGTTCTTAACAATATCAAGTAATCGGCAAATAGAGACACTTGCATTTTAAAGAGCATTAAAGAAACGTCTGAACAACCCGTACTGGATAATGATGGATTGAAAAAATCATAATATGATCCCCTCGCCTCTGTAGAGAGAAAAACAACAACAATAAGGACAACAAGGACAAAAACAGCAAAAAAAACATTAAATGCTCATTTAAATGATCTTTGTATTCTTCTTATTAGGATTTGAATTCTATCCAGTTCTTTAACCTGCTGTAACTATTTAATCACGCTTCTTCATATGCCTAATCTTTGTAGTTACTTCCCTGGCAACCAAATAGAAAATCTACCGCCTGGAGTCTTCGCTAACAACACCGAGTTGACTTACCTGTAAGTAAAACACTTGTAGCTTCATATTTGATACTATCGATAATATTTTATTTCAAACTTTAAAAATTGTGTTTTGTACAACACTTATTGTTATATTTTGTAAGCAACTAATGTTGATTCCATTCCACCTATAATACAACACGCGTTAAACTGTGAAGATCTAAATTCAGATTATTCAGAACATATTTTTACCCAGTCCAGGGTAGTAACATCAAGAATAGCATTTCCAAAGCTATCCCTGCCATTACTAAGTATATTTTCGAGAAGGACATGATTTATCTATTATCTTTAAATCACGTTTCTAAACTTCACCAGAGATCATATCTCCATTGTTCCTTATCTCGTTACATTAATTTTACTTAATTTTCTGTTCTGTTTTTCTTTGACCTAAGTAGTTAAAAAAAAGGAAAAAAAGGTAGATATCGACTTTTTGACGTACATTACCAATATACACCAATGGGCAACGTAGTCTTCCGATGGAATTGGCAAAATTCTATTCTTAACACCTTCCAAGGGAAGTAAGATACGTTTGACGCGAAAAAGGTACCGGAAATCAGATGAAAATCAGAGACGGCACATAATGTTGTCCGATGGTATCCTTCGATACCTATTTGTCGAATGGAATCCGATGGGGTTTATGGGAATCCAACGGTGTCCATCCACGTTCACCGAAATTACTGCTCTTGTGGTTAACCTAACCTCAGACAAGTGTAGTATAAACGAAATACGCCTAGTTCTTAAAGCCATAGGGCGAAACAGCTCTTTTCAAGCGCGAATGACTTGAATTTATACCTTGTTTTTTCAGGCCTTTTAAGCAAACAGCGCTTTACGTTAACAAATGCAGTATGCGTGAAATATGGCCCGTTTTTTAAGCCATGAAGCTAAACAGCTCATATCATGCCTCATTCTTAGAGCCCTAAAGCAAAACCAGCCCATTTCAAGCTCGGAAGACTTGATATATATTGTGTTCTTCCAGCCATTTAGACAGAACGGTACTTAACGCAGAAAAATTGGATGCACCTTACGTAAAATATGCCTGGTTCATAAAGTCATGAAGCAAAACGACTCATTTCAAGGGCGAATCACGTGAAGCATATCGTGTTCTTCAACCCATTAAGCGAGACCGCGTTTTGCACCGGCATGTGCAGTATGCGTGAAATATGCCTTTTTCGCCAGACCGTGAAACGAGATTGGTAGATATTGAATTCGATAGAAGTAAAATCTGCTCTATTATCTTCTATTCGAGGTCAAAGAAGCTGGCATAATGTCAGTCACAACGGATCACTCTCTCAAATTATGTCGGCATTTTCCTGCATTCCTTTTATTTTTATGACAATCGATATGTCGAGTAGTTCGAAAATTGAAAAGTTGCCATCGAGTTACTCCTCCGAGTCAGCTGAGTGGAAGGTATTGCATGAAAAAAAAAATGGCAAACGTTCATTTTCTTCATTTGGTTAATTTCACAGAATTCTGTCCGTTTTACATACGCTACTACTTTGTTTCAAGTGCGGGAATTTGTCAAAATCGGATTCCAGGTATTGGCCTTTTTAACCTATCGTGATCGCGTCCCTTTTTGTCCTGGCTTTGTCTCGCTTATTTATCTTCTCTGGATGTTTCATGATAAGAAATTAACCCCTTTTATAGTTACATTCCTGGACCAAAGTACAAATGCGTTTGATAAGAGAGATTAGTTGAAATAGGGTTTGGTTGTGAAGCGTCTTTAGCCGTCTTTCAGCCAAGGTTCAGTCAAGTAACCATTTAATCAGGAATTTTTTTTCGGTTCATCGAATTCTCGATAGTGTCAAATTGTCACTATCGAGAATTCTTTATCACTCAAGGGGACCATTTCATACGGTCCAGAAGCCCAGCGCTTTCGAGGTTGCCTTCATCTATCTTTTTCTGAAAAGACTTTTTATTTCCGTGCAGATCAGTTTTGCACACTGGAGTAAATTAGTAAGTTAAAGGGAAGGATAGACTTCAAAAATTCAGAATACTCATAAAAAGCATTGAAAAAAATTGTTGTAAGGTAGGTCCTGAAAATGTTTCTCATTAGAGCCCGATGATCTCCAAGGGTAAAGATCAGAATTCAGATTCCAATAATTCTGAAAACGATCGCCGGATACACCAAAAAATGTAAGCCAGCGCCCTGAGCTAGATTTGATTTCAAAAGTTGTAGTAATTAATCACAGTGATGCATGAACATTGGGAAAACGCTAAGAAAAGAAAAGCCCAGGTTAATAAAATTGCCCTACGGAAATGTGATGTGCGTTCTCAGTTTTTGTTTTAATTTTTTTTAATTTTTTTTTTAGCCAAAGTTGTTAGGTTATTTTGGAAAACTAATGAAGCTGAATAGAAAGAGATCAGAGATTTCTATAACGTACTGTATAGGAATTATTATTATGTATCCTTTAGAACTTTTAATAATGAAAAGGTCGATTGAGGTAGCCTCCTTCTCTCTCACACTTATGCATTCGTTTTAGTCGTTAGTAATGTGATGTGCGTTTTCTTTGCAGGGACCCATTTTTTAGCTTTTAGCACAAAAACCGCATTGAATTGCGGTGTGCGGTGTAAAATAATTCTATCCTTGAAAAAAAAAAAAAAAAAAAAAAAAAAAGCTTGGCTTAAACAGAGTTAGTAATCACCTCTCCTAACTCTGGTTTATACTTTTGTGGTAATTCCATAGTCGAGTAGAACACGATCGCAAATTGACACGTTTAGCGTGCTCTACTAGCTCCACGAATAAATTAGTAAACTGTAACGCTTCTTTTGATGTTTTCTTCACGGACGACGAGATGGTGAGGTGCTACACGTCAGGAACTAAAGGTTTCCAGTAATTGGATAGCGGAAAATTAGGCTTTCTTGTGTCCGTTTTACAAAGAAAGTTTGACTCGCCACGTTTTAGTGAACAGTGGGATCAGATAGCCGCTCGCATTAATACGAAATGCAGAGGAAAGAGGAGGACTCTTATTCACAGACTTAAGAAAACTAGATTGTTTCCAAAACACCGAGATGGCACAATTAGTCCATCATTTCAAATAGGAAAAAAGTATAGGTCGGTTAATTGAACAGATTTTAGCTATTGTTTAACAAAACCGCGTTCTAAATTATTTTGATTTTGGCTATTCCTAGCATATGAACATTGCTAGTTATCAAGAGAATAAAAAAGGCATAAAACGCAGACTAGAAAATCATTCATCTGCCCAAAATAAGGCATTTACAAATAGGTTAGGTGAAGTCAGTCATAACGCCTAAAGTTTGGCAAATAGATTGTCAGTTAATAAAAGATGACGCTACTGTTGCACCATAAGGACTGTCGTACTTGTCGTAATGCCTCGGAGACTAGCACAACAGACAAACACGGTAAGAACACAGTTTACCCTCAACGAAGTAGCCATTTGCTTTGAGTTATACAGGTTTTTTTAATTATTTTAAAGAGCTTGTCCTTGCTGCCTTTAAAAGTTCATGCGTGATTTCAAGAGCAGAGGACTTTGCTCGTTCGGCCCGTGTTTTAAAAGCTGTTTTAAGAAAATGAGGAATTCGAAAATGAAGGAAAAATCTCAAACACAGTTTTAAATGATGGACAATAAGTCGAAATATTCCTTTACGTTTGGCGAATTAGTTGCATTGGATATTGAGTATCGTCTGCTCACTTTAATAATTTACTTGAACTTGAACTTTCCCTAAATATCTCCGCAAATGAGATACGTCACTGGGCTGACTCAAACAAACTCCCAATCAAGGAGTCAAAGGCTAAAGTCTTAACGATCACCAGAAAGTACCTGGCGTCTAACATCAATAATGCACTTGTTGTCCACTCCAACTTGTTGTCCGCAACACGCAAACTGCGTTCGTTTCCTACACGCAATTGCAAGTCTGACTGTGAGATGCGTGTAATTTTGCACGAAATCTGGCAATTACAATTCATTAAATGTTTTAACTGAGACAATTAGAAGGAAAATTGTTTGTAACATTTTTGACGAGCATCAGCCAGTAATATAACTGCACTTTGTTGCGTTTCTTATTAATGAAAATGCGAGTGTAAAGGTGGCTGGTACCAGTTTCCTCACAGGGGAGTTGGTCACTCTCATGCGTCACGCGCGAGAGAAGCGCGCGAAGGAAGCGCGAGATTTAAAAGGCGAAAAATTCACAACAAACATGGCGGCGCGAGGCTTTCTACGGTCTACGCATTTTCGTCTTATTTTGTAAGAAGTTTGCCCACCAGAGTGTATTTGATGTATTCAACGGCCACTGCGTATGCAGGAGACAGAAACGAAAGTAAAGAAGGCGATTCTCGGCGACATAAAGGCTGTTTCGCATCGATACGAAAAATCCAATCGATACGAAATCTCGTGACAGCGAAAAAAAGAGAGAACTCAAGTGAAAGAAAATCTGCCAGAAGAAGAGAAAGACTGCTAACCTCCAAGGAAAATAAAAAGAGGTCACCACAGGTAAGTTATGTGTTACATCGCTGTTGCATTTTGGCTGGTTCGACTGAGATTTGTTACGTTTTCTTCTTTCCTTTTCTTCTTTTGATTCTTGATAATTAAATACCCGAAATCAAATAGCTAAGCAAAAATTTTATCATTACAGCACACTAAATATGAGGTTGATATTTGTGGTACAAGACTGATTGAACTTCCAGTTCTTCGAAATGAGTTGAAATCTTGCTCAAGCTGCAAAAGAGGTAAGTTCCTGTAGGAGCCTTAAGAAATATTTTTCTCAAAAAGAAAAAAAAAGAGAGACACACAAAACAAAATAAGTCGGTAAAAATAATAGATCTTTTTATAAATCTCATATGAGTATATTAAAATGTTTGTCTCTGGTATTGTTGTGTAAGGTGGGTAAAATAATTTTTAGGTAAAATAAAATATTTTAAAATATTACTAGCATTGTTTAACACAGTGCAGGAAACTTTTTTTAGCTATTGAGTATGAGCATTTAGAGAGGCTCAAATATGACTTTTCTTGCTGGTCAAATTTCAGAGTACAATATCTTACCTCCTGTCATCTTGAACTTCCACTTTCTTAAATTGTTTGCTTTCCTCAAATTATTTGCTTCTATGCATGAATAAATGACTTTGATCACTAGGCCATTTATTGCACCCACAGGTCCATTATCCCTTACAAACATTATGGAAGAAAAACAAAGTGGTCTCAGTAGTATCTTCAGCATTAAATGCAGCTTCTGTAGTCATGTGAATGAAGTAAAATCCTCTGCTGAACACAGAGCTGGAAGCCGTGGTCCTCTTGTTAACGATATCAACACAAGGGCAGTATTGGGATCCCTCCATGCTGGCATGGGGAATACCCACCTATTTACTCTCTAGAATGTACCAACAAGGAATATTAACCTGTTTAAAAGAAGGGAAAGAGAAGCTGGAAATGCCCTAGAGAAGGTTCCTACAGACAGCTGTAAATTTAAATTAAATTTAGAAAAAAAAATTGCCGAGAAATCTTCTGGTCTATCTGCAGACCATCTCCCTGGAGCAGCTGTCTCCTATGATATGGGTTGGCAAAAAAAGGGGAAGGGGACACAACTCTGCAACTGGTCATGGGGCTGCCATGGGTCTCGCTGCTGGAAAAGTTGTGAGTTATTCCACAAGATGCAAGATGTGTCGAGTATGTAGCCATAACAAATTAACTGGGAAAGAAAAAAAGCATGATTGTTGAAATAATGACTATGGTCATCAAAATTAATGGAAAGAGATGTTGCCTGTGAACTGTGGAAAAAAGCTCCTCAACCTGGAGTCAAATTTTTTATTTATGTAGAGGATGATTACTCAACAACTCTTGCAGACATAAAGAACAAAGTCCCTTATGGTGTTGAGAATGGTCCGATGTTGGTCATGCCAAGAAATCCCTCAATACCAGATTATACAATCTTAAGAGACTGCTTCAAAGGATTGAATTGCTCAATTCTCAGTTCAAAGGTTATAAATTACATCACTGAGTGCTTCAGTTTTTGTGTCAGCCAAATGTGGGAGATCCTGAATCTTTAAAGCAAGGTCTCAAAAACATTATTCCCCATGCCTTTGGGGAGCATACTTGTTGTAATGTTTCATGGTGTGGTTTCAAGCAAAATCCTGTTGCCTACAAACATACAGACTTGCCAAATGGCAAAAATCTCTTTGGAGATTCCCTAAAAATAGCCTTAAGTGACATTCTGGACGAATATTCTACTGACATTGTAGTGAACAAACTGACCCCACGTGCTAATTCAAAGAGAAATGAAAGTCTTAATAGCACCATTGGTTCTTAGAACTCCAAAACTCGTTTTTATGGATGGACAATGGACAAGAAGGTTTTTTATAACAAACAACAAAAAGAAAAAAAGAAATTCAAGAGAAGGCGTAACCAGTTATCTTAACAAAAAACCTTGTAAACACTCTGGAGGGAAGTCAGTGAAGGGGTCACCTATGAGTCTTCAGCAGGTCTAAATTTGGACCCAACAAATCATCAAACAGTGTCACAAAATGTATTTGAAATGCCTACAGAAATATCAATCACTGAGCTAAAACGATAAATGAAGAAATAACACCACCCTGCACTATAAGGCCAAAGATTGTGCACTTACAATATGATTCAAAACAGGAATATCAATTCGTTATATTTGACACATAAACGACTTGCACAGGGAAGCTAGCTGAGATGTGCAAACTATCTGCTGTAAGTGGAAATGGGAAACATGAATTCTCCACTTACATTCTCCCAAAAGCAACATAAGTTACAGTGCCTACCTTGTCAATGGCCTGACCATAAAGACCATAAAAGGAGTAAGGACATTGTGCCAAGGAAACATTCCTGTCGAAAGTATAACCATAGAGGAAGCACTTGGTGACTTCCTGACTCTCATAACTAAAGTCAAGTCTTCTGAGCGACATGAAAATCAAATAACTGTTTTAATTGGTCATAATTCGGCAACGTTCGAGGTCCCTACTCTCCTAAGAAATAGCGATGAAAACTTCAAGGATTGCATTACTGACATGAATGTCTACTTTGCCGATAGTCTACATCTGATGAAAAAACTGATTAAAAACAAACATAAAGCACTTGAGCTCGATTCTAGTGGATACTGCAAACCAAACCAAAGCAACTTTTACAACCATTTGTTCAAGGAACAATTTGACGCCCATGATGCTTTAGAAAATGTCAGGGCGCTGAGAAAAATTCTTTTTGGATCGTCATTAAGCCTCTCCAGGAAAAACATCGTTGAGAATTCCAGTATCATCAGTTCTCCCCACGCAGTGGCAAGCATGCTCTACCTAGATCAACGCCACGAACTTCTTCTAACATCCAGTGACAACTTGTTCAACGTAACCGACACCGGACCAATTAAAAGATCAATGGCACAAAACATCGCTGACAGTGATCTCTCTTACGATGACCTTCACAAACTGTTCACAAGGTTTGGTAGAAGAGGACTAGCCGCCATATTGTCTAAGCCACCAACAACTTCATCGGCGAAGACAACACGAGTCACACAGACGAAGGGGATATTGGCCGCCATAGTTAGACACTTCGAAGAAATCGGCAACGAAGAATAAGGAGAGATGCCCGAAAAAATCTCAGGCATAATGTTTTACCTATTAGAAGACTCACAATCTCTAAACGAACATTCCGATCGAAGCGCCAACCAACACGTGTTTTCCATTTCAAACTTTCGCTCGTTGTTTTTCAATAAAAATATGGCTAATATAGTCAGGAACTGGAAGTATATCTTTCAAGGTGGGCCTGGAAGGCTGTCTTTAACGGCTGCTGAATGACTTTCTGAGCAGTAAACGTTTCTGAACATCAGATCGGATGCAGTAGGAGCTCGCGCGAGCACTCAATTGTCAGCGGTAGCCGTAACAGATCATGAACAACTGTCGATATAATGGCATCTGGATTTTTAAATGCGCGAGAACGTGCGTGGGAATTGCTAGACTCACGAAAGCTTTTGCATGAAAAAAATGTCCGGTGACCCCTTCTTTTTAATGTTCCAATATAATAATAACATTGAAAGGAATCATCAGAAAATGGCCACACGCAACTTCAGCAACACGGGTGTGGCCATCACGTCCAGGATGTACTTCGGCAATTCGTCCTAACGGCCAACGGAGTATCGGGCTGAATCACAAGAACTACATCTCCAACTTTTGGGTCTCGGAATTCTGAAGTCCATTTCGGTCGGCTGTTAAGGGCGGGAATACATTCCTTGAGCCATCTCTTCCACACTCGTGAAATATTGTCCTGGACCTTTCGCCATCGTTGACACGGATGCAAAGGAGTGCTTTCAACGGACTCAGGTGCGAACTGTCCCCTCATTTGGCCATGCAAGAAATGGTTCGGGGTCAATGGAACATCGTCTCGTGGATCTGAACTCTGATAAGTCAACGGACGGGAATTAAGAAGGGATTCCATCCCAGCGAACTCAGTGATTAGCTCCTCATCGTTTACATGTTTACAACAGTTTCTTCCGATTGCCACGAGTTCAGTTGAAGTTTTGAATTTGATGATCATAGAATCAAGTTTTTGAAGTAAAAAGAAACCAAAATTGTAAAGTGCTCTCCCCATCACAAATATTAAACAAATCGCACAATACTACGAGTCCCCAGGCTTCCCGTTTCATTGGTATGCACCACTTGCAGTTACTCAGTATACTTTTAATATCAGACTAAGTGCGCTAAACCAAAATTCTCTAATTGTGCCAAGCGTTTAAATATCTTTTTCGAAATTTGCAATCGAAAAACTCTGACAGACATCTCCAGGACAGAAAAAGATCAGCCACACAAGGAGGAAAACAGAATCCTCTCGCCTCTCCAATGGGAAAACAACGAGAAAACTATTTCCATAACAACAGCATAAACAGCAGATAAGATGTCGAATGATCACCTAAATTATCGCTTTATTCTTCTATTTGGGTTCGTTCAGTGCCTCAGCATGTTGCAGTCATCTAATCTTTCATAAATTTTTCTCGAAATCATGTGTTTTTCAGAATCACAAAAATCAACTTATTATCCTAAAGTCGCGGTTCTGATGTTTACCTGAAATCCGATCTCAATTGTCGTATATGTCAAGACTGGTTAGAGGAATACAATCTACCTCCTTTTGTTGTTTGGTTTTCGAGACCGATTTATAATTTGAGTTTGACTTCGAGTTGAACTTTTCAACGTTAAAAAAGAAAATGATATAATGATAAAAAATTACCGATGGGCTTACGTGAAAATGAAGAAATAGTTATTTCTCCATGACAAGGGTGTCAAAAAAACCTCTGACCACAAACTCTATACGCATTTGCGAGTGTGAGTTTGAAATGCGTGTAAATTACACGAAATCAGTCAACTACAACTCATTAAATGCGTTTGCTGAGACGATTGGATTTACATTTATTCGTAAATATTTAACGAGTATCAGCAAGTTACTGGACTTTGTTGGGTTTCTTAATTCTTAGTTGCTGAAACCTTTGTTTCTATTGCGGAATCGTTACGGCTGACACGTGCTTGCGTAAAGAAAATCATGATGTCTTCTTCTGTTTCCGTCGCCGTCGACACATCGTAACCGGTTCACTTTTCTACATGTTTCCGCCAGTATTCAGTTGAAAGCAACATGTGTTTCCGGTGACGTAATCTCTTGATGACGTCAGGGGAAACAAAAGGAAACTTCTCCGAAACCCCTTTGTTGCATGTTTCCATCGCGCATCTACACTCATGTAATATTTACTTGGAATGAGCTTTGGCAAATTTTCTTTAATACAAAGACACATTGCTCTGTTGTCTTTTGCCTGGGAAAGTTTTTCTTCCGCCCATTTTCTTTTCGGTTCATATAATCATGTACTGTACCCGACCTAAGCAGTACAAAATATAGTAGAGAGACTTAAAATATTAGCTTGCACCACTTCCGCTTTTCATCAGACAGTTTTTTTCCTATTCCGACGAGTTCACATTTTTCCAGAACCCTCCACCAACGCCAACACTAGACACCTCCACTTGAAGTAGTATAGGCAACTGAGGACTGAAATGACACAAATCAGGGCCCTGAGCGATAAGCTTCTTGGACTCAACAAAAGCTTTGCCATGTGAGTCAGTCCACTGGAAGGGAACGTCTTTGTAGGTGAATTTTCTTAAAGCCTTGACCCCATCACTCAAGTTTGGACAAAACTTTGCCAGAAAATTCAGCATTCGGCATACTGACAATTGCTTCTGCTATTGCTAGGGCTGGGCTGACGCCTTGAAGTTGAGCTGGAATCCCGTAAAAATCACTTTTGGGGTTTTAAACTTCTACCTGGCTGGGTTGAGCTCGAGTTCCACTTGTTGCATTCGCAGCAGGAAATTGCGAAGATTCTCATCATGATCTTTCTCCGCCTCCTCCTGTGTTACTCCACATTCATATTTAAGAACACGATCCGCAATGTTACAGAGACCTTTTATTCCTGCCAGGGCTTACTGCTGTCTCGTTTGACAGTCCTCGTTTCGCTAGAGACTCGCTAGGGCAGACGTCGCCACCAGTACCAGCCAAAAGGAGTATGAGAGATTGTGGCTAAGCTTCATTAGTGATCTAAAGAATGTTGGTGAAACCAGATATCGCATCAGCTACCACAAAATAATTTGCACCATTCAGTTGTGGCAAAATGTCCTCAAAACGGGGAATTTACCTTTTCGGCGTTCGATATAGTGTAATGTCACGTCGCTTTTGTTGTAAACAAACCGCGAAAGCTCGGAAATTGGGTCAGCTACCCACGACCCGTGTAAGGACTTCGACATTTTGTTGTAGATAATTTCCACCGTCGTGAAGCTTCTCTATACACAAAATTGATTTCTTTGTTGTGTAATATGTTTGATTATTTATCAAGCAAGTTGTTATTTATCTACCGCCAAAGTAGATGCGAAGAATGTAGCAAAAAGCGTAAACAAAATAAGAACCGATTTTAACGCAGTCAATGTGGCAGAACTTTAAAAATATTTCGAAGAATCGGGGGATTTTAGCGAGCAGATAGTTGAAAACTTCGATCGTGGAAATCGCCTCCGCAGTTGAAAAATTGGTTCTGCCAATGGATTCAAATTTCGAATAAGACGACACCACCTCTTCAAACCATTCAGTAAATCAGGAGATACAAATTCCCAAATCATCTTTTGTAAAGACTGTGTACAATGTGGACGCGTCGTTGCCGTTTGGATTGTAAGACATTTTTATTCATTTGAGTACCACTCCACCGATTTGTCAGGGACTCGCCGCTCATATATCATTTAAAGATAAATTCCTATTCATCGATGGTTGTGTGGAATCTTTGGTAACAACTCAGTTCAAACAAGAGGGTGTTCATGTATATGTGGCTTAAGTGCAGCCTTTGAAGAAAGTCAAAACGGACGAGGTAAAGGAATACCAAGATCTCTCTTTTATTCTTGTTTATTCTTGTACACATAGCTGTCTTTCTTCTACACGAACGACGCACTTCGATGACATAACCCTTTCCACCTTTGCCTTCTCAGCTTTTGTCTAACTGCTCCAGGAAAATGGAAAAAAATTGAACGAATCGCCGATTAGACAGGATTGCGATGTTGGTAATCGTTTTCGCAAGCATCATAAGTGCCTCTCTTTGTCGCAACCATTCTTTTGGTATACTTGGGGAACTGAAATCGTACTCGTTCATCGTGTATGAATCGGTTTTAATTTAGGGAATCAAGGCTTGCTCGCGTTCAAAGCAATTCGAGAGTACTAATTTCCATCATGCATACCTTTTACTAATCGAGTTCGAGGGCCGTACTGTAAGATACAGACCTAGTTTTTTCCGCTGGGTTTATGGCACAAGCGCGAAGTGCACGGGAAAAACGAGGTTCTTTAACTTGCACTACGGACCGCGAAAAACAAAGTTAGTACGATATTTACTATATCTCTTGATTCAAATAGAAGGGAAAAAGATTTAAGTTCAAGCGGAACAGCCAGTGATGATTAACGAGCGTCAAATCCTAAGCACGAGAATATTTTATAAGCTTCCAATAAAAACTGGACTTTGGGTCAAAAGTTCAAAATATTCGTTTATTACCCATGCATAGTTTAGAATAATGCAAAATTACACGAAAGCAGCAGTTTAAGTATACCAAGGTTTACTGTAAGGAAGTGAGATAAAACGTTCTATAAGTAACACTCTTGTCGAGAGTTTTTTTTCAATTCCTGAAATCTGCAAAGCACAACGCGTTTCTGTGTAGAGAGTGCGAACTAACGGCTAACTTTGTTCAATGTCAGTGTCAACGTCAAACGAATGAATGAATTTTATCAATTCGATTAGTTTCCGATTTTTGGTGATTTGTGGCGTTTTCATATAAGTTGCAGGGTGGATTACTCGGTGCAGACTGAACAAAAAGATTAAAGACGGGTTTACATTGAGTCGGTGTTTGTTGACGCGATGAAAGAAAGGCATGGACTCGCTTGAGAGCTGAACCTACTTTTTAGAGCTTTAGGAGCAATAAAAACGAGACGATTTAGACGAAGATAACTCCAATATGCAATTTGAAAGCTCAAAATACTGTCATTTTGCTTGTCGACACCTTTAAAGAACTTGCCTAGGAGCTTATCGAGAGCAGCAGCAGGTATGCTTATTACATTAGAATTTCCATCAAACTGCTGTTCGCAAAACCCTACAAACTTTTTGTACTCGTATTTTGACTTTTCAAAGTATTCGACGACCTTTCGGCTGCAATGGAATAATCTGCTTTACGACCCGAATTATGTTCGTCGTAGATAGTCGTATTTCTCTTCTTGCCGCTTGTCCTACCGAGAAAAACTCGAAGAATCCGACTCGAAAGATTGGGATATCTGCTTCTAAGTTTTGCTCTATTTCCTCGTTGGCGAACTTTTCCTTAAGCCGGTTCAAATTTATCTTGAAGCGATATTTTGGCGATCAAAACAAATTTTTGAATTTAGCGGACCATGCAATGAAATACGGCGCGCTAAATGGACTAATCATAGCGCACGTTCTACCCGAGAGATGTAACGAGTGGTTTTATTTGATAATCTACGAGCTTAATGCCCTGAAAATATCTTATCAGATACATCACTGTACGCACGCACAACTTGTTTGATTATTCCATACCAAAGCGCTTTCTGCTACTGACTGAGAAGCAACGTCGTACTAGTGCACGTGTCAACCGGACTGAGGATGAATCACCACGCCCTCACCCAACTAACGGCCCTCGTTGGGCTGTCCGCAGCGACCAATTCTATACATTTTCAGAACATTTGACATTTCATAAATACCAGCTGTATGTTTTTCCTGATGTTCATTTGTTAAGTAAGGAATTTCAGGTATGTTATGTTCAAATGACAAGGACGACGAGCGAATATATACGTACTTTTCATATAATAAAAATTGTCACCGGTCGATCGATTGAAGAAAAGAAGAAGAATAAAATAAATTGATTGAAGCTGTAAAGAAAATATAGTTCTTGTATATATGTGATTGTACATAGTGCGGAGCATAGATTTCACAAACGGACGGTATAAAAGTCTGGTAGGGGTTATATAAAACCGCACGATCAGAACATATTTACCTGTCCTGTAATGAAAAAGAAAGATCACGAATAACGAGTGCTGAAAGAGTCCGATAAATAGAGGAAACAAGAAAAAAAAAGTGTTTCTGTCCACTCTAGATCTGAATTCGTCAGCAGAAATAAGACAAAAATCTGTTTCCGAAAAGTTACCCAGTATTTCCGTCGACGTTCTGTCTGATTACGTCAACGGAAACAAGAGAAAAACGTGTTTCCGGAACGTGACCTTGTATTTCCACGAACGTTTAGGTATGTTGACGTCGACGGAAATATAAAAATTTCATGTTTCCGCCACGTTACTATGTGTTTCCGCACATGTTAGCATGAAGTTACACTTGCGGATACATTTGTTTGTTTTCCTTCAACTGAAACCTGACGGAAACATGTAAAAATGTGGTACGGTTCCGCTGTGACTGCAGCAACGGAAACACGAGTAAACGTCGCCAAACCGACAGCGGAAACGCGTGTTGAGAATCGTGTTTCCGCAACGTTTTCACATATTTCTTCCACGTTTCCGTTTACGGATTCTTGATATTTCTTCCTGTGTATATTATTCGCATCTACTTTAGCGGTACCGAAATATCAACTTGCTTGATAAATAAAACATATAATACGAAAGAAATAAATTTCGAGCAAAGAAAAGCTTCACCATAGCTAAGAGTTGTCATAGGCGAATAAGGTTGCTTTGCTGTGGGTGAGATAGTTTTTTTCTTCTGCCCTAGAGGGATCAACGATTGAGCAATTCTATCTGGTGGTGTGTTGCATGTGGAGGTAGTGTCTAACTGCACCATGACTGATTTCCTTAGGCCCTTAGTCACACCCAGTTCCAAGGGGCTGGACAATTAACGCCCTAGGGCCTCACCTATTGGATGTTGTGAAGTGCTGTAGACAGTTTGGGCATATATTTCTGGTTTGATATCAACCTTAAGGAGATCAGTTTCATACTCCTCCCCTGAACGTTTTTCGGCTTCTTCGTTACCAGCGATGGAGGAACGGAAAGCTGCCAAAGCTTTGCCTTTTGCCTGCCACTTTAGCCTTTGGTCCGCTTCTTCTGCCGTTTCTTCGGCAGGAGGCTCGCTGTCTTACCAACCATTGAGCTCGCACCAACCTTTGAACATATTAATGAGCTTTTTACAATTTCTTTGTGGATCTTCCGTGGACGAAAACTGCGGGAGTTGACTGCAACCCCCTGTCCTGAAAATTTTAAAAAATGTTGTTTTGAAGGACAATTTTACCTTTATCTTCAAATCACTGTTTTGCAATTTACCAGAAATCCGATTTCAATCGTTCAAAATATCATTTAAATTCATTGACCTTTCGTGGAGTTTTTCTCCTTACACAAAACCACATTTTTTGTAGCGACTCATACAGGGGATCAGTTAAATTTTATCGCGACACAACCCAAATCCTCTGCCTCCTCGCCTCCGCCCATTCAGGCTATAAATAATGACTGGCAACTAAGGTCATTGGCTTTGTACTTTGCACCTTTACACGTTCGCGACGTGGAAAGAAATGACAAGGGCGCACCCAAACCAGTCGCTAGACACTTTAATCTTCCTTATCATTCATTACAACATATGGCAGTTTGTGGCCTTTCCTTACATCTTGGTAGTTCGGAAAGCCGCAAAACACCAGAACAAAAATTTATCTTCCAAATCGGCACTCTTAATCCCACGGTATCAACGAGCGCTTTTTATTCAACTAATTTATTCTTGTTTTCTTGTCACCATATTCCCACCAATAGCGTAGCTCCTCTTTCTGCATATAAACCCACACACAACCCAAAATTCCTCCAATCGCTCTGACGAAAGGCTTACGCTCGAAACGTCAGCTTTTTTACTCTTTACGGTGGCCAATTGACGTTTTCAACTCAGTTGTTAACACTAAATTACCTGCTATACTCTACCACAGACGCAGCACCACAGTTTCTTAAGAAACTTACCCCCTTTACTAAATCTTGGTCTCAAATTTTAATTACCCTCAAGTCCATGCGTCCCAACTGGTATATTTGCCAAGGGTTGGTTTCGTATCTTTAATAGAAATTCCATCTCCATTGCTATCAGTGGGGATGGGATTTCTATTAAAATTTTATCAATCCCACAAGTTTCGAAAAAGGTTCAGAGAGACGCAATTTACCGGAAGATGGAGAGTTCAGAACTCAGCCAATCGAAAAGAAATTTGAAGTTAACAAGTATAGCAAAATCAGCAAATTCCAACCTCCTCCTTCCCACTTCCCCCCTCCCACTTTGAGAACACATTGTTTGTTCGTAACATTGAGATCAAAATCAAACAAATGTTATCGTTTATTTACCAAAACTCGGTTCCAAATTTTAATTGCCCACTGGTCCATGCAATCGGCTGCATTGAAAATCAAATAAAGCTATGATACATGCAGATGAGCTAAAATTTTAGCACGTAATTTAGTGTAAACAACTGGGTTGAAAACGTAAATTAGCCACCGTAAAGGGTAAAAAAGCTGACGTTTCGAGCGTTAGCCCTTCGTCAGAGCGACCAATCGCTCTGACGAAGGGCTAACGCTCGAAACGTCAGCTTTTTTACCCTTTACGGTGGCTAATTTACGTTTTCAACCCAGTTGTTTACACTAAATTACCTGCTATACTCTCCCACCGACGCAGCACCAGTTTCTTTAGAAACTTACCCCTTTATTAAAATTTTAGCAGTTGTCGAAAATGCAACTGAAAAAAACCATTCTTCGAACCTCTGAACTTTGCCTCGCTCTCAAATTCGCTACATTTTTGTTCATTAAGGGGCTTTACAACATATATTAAATGATATTTTGACCCACATCCAGTTTAATTCAACTAACTCAAATTTAAATAGAAATGTTCAAAAGGACACATTAACCTAGACTCACCTGGGAATTATGTTTGTCCATTAAGGTGAGATCTTATATTCAATTATATGTGCGTTTGTTAGGTTGTTACGTGGAAACCAAATCAAGGAGCTACCACCTGGAGTCTTTAATAACAACTTCGAGTTGACTGAGCTGTAAGTAACACATTCGATTCATAATTTAATGTTTAACGATCGTTTCGGATAAGACCTTGAAACTTCGTTATTTACAATGCACTCTCGTTAACTCCGATGATAAGCTCGTCCTTTGATTTCTTGCTCCAGTTAGAGTAAGAAAATTTCTACTTTTATCAATAAAAGATGAGCATAAGCGTATTCAAACTCTTTTACAGCCATACTATGAGAGTAAAAGAAAGTGACATGGGTTTCAGAGTGTGTGAGTGAAGCAGCGGCGAGAATCAATTTTCACCAGTTACCTCACTATAATTTCTTAACTATCGCTGGTGACCAATTCCGCATTTTTCTGGCATCTATTTTGTTTGCATATGCGAGCACATCTGTCTGACTGGTTACAATGAGTTGTTCTTGAATGCAGTTAGCAAGCGAAAACATAAAAGCTAATTTTGCTCCTATCAAGCCGAGACGATCTGAGTTTGCTAAAACATCTCAAAAGTACCAAGACAGCACTGATGAAGGTACCGATGATTCAAGTGAAGAATCGCGCGATTCCACAACTAAAATATTTTTTTCTGCTCGGAAGAGGGTTGCATTAAGTCCTATCAACGCCATTCGTCATTACAGAAGCTCTCGAATGTGGGAGACACAAATATGTTCTTGAATATGAAACTCTTTATGACCGGGCCGTGCTAGGGTATGCCTCTAGACTGGAGAAGGGACCGAGTGCTGTGCCACAAATGCTGGACACGGAATCCACCCGTCATCGTCTGTAGCTTCTTTTGAAATGGGATGGGCCCGGAAGCAGAGTCGTTCTCGCAATACTCGTTTCACTGATATGCAAAAGAACTACTTGATAGCCAAGTTTCAAACTGGAGAACAAACGGGACAAAAGGCAGATGCTGCAAGTGTCTCAAGATTAATGAGGTCTGAGAAAGACGAAAACGGCGAGCAGCTATTTGACTGCTCTGAGTTTCTTCCAAGCAGGCAAGTTTTTTTCTCGCCTGGCCTCAAAGCGAAGTCTCGACCACCAAGAGGTCAAAGACAAAGAGAGCAGAAAAGGAGAGCCAGCTACAAGCAATGAGTAAAAAGGTGATATCTATTCAGCACGCACATCCAATCTTGTACAACGATTACAGCATTTGTGATCTAGTTAAGAATTCTAAGCTTTAAAACTTTTCAATCAAAGTGTTAAATGACATTTGTACTTCTTTCGGACTCGATAATTCCTAGGTCGACATTAAGAGGAAGAAGCCGTATGTCGATATTCTAACAAGCCTTGTCATGGACTGCCAATGTCAGGCAAATGGGGAATGAATGACAATGTTTGATGGTCCCTGCAGCTGCCGTTAGTTGTGAATTTTTTGGTGTACAGTCCTGCTGACACAGTTTCGCAACTGTGTTTTTACCGAATAAAGAAGCTGAAATTTTTTAGAAGCGCCGAATAGGTTATTTGCTGTTAAGAGCAGTGACAGTTAAGACAAGCGATATTGAATCTTTCGCGGTTAATCAGTAAGTTTTGTAAATTTAATTTTCTTGCCTATACGTCACAAAGCGAACAGACATTGCGGTAATTAAAAATTGTTTTCACTTCAGCAGAAAAAATCAACTTGGGTAAAAATAAAGGCAAAATCAGAGCCGAATGGATATTTAGACTTTCTTTTTGCTTTTTCACGTAATTGTGCTTATTTTAAAAAATGACCGTCGAGCGACCATGACTGCAATTATGCTAATTGGGTTATGCAAGCCCTCACTTAGTCCACCTAACTCTTGCAAAAACCTCCCTTTGAAAACTCTGTTGGTTTTTATCGAGTGCTAGTTAAAAGGCATGGATAAGCACATAGAGAAAGTTAAACAATGGGCAGAAACTTAAGATTCTTATGTAAGAGAACAGCAAAGTTTTTAATCGTATACCATTACTGGCACTGGTGCATAATCGTACTAGACAGAACGATGACGGAACATCTCTTCAGAAACAAACTTCAAATGATAAAAGGCAAAGTAATTGAACAAAACTGGTTATAGCTATGTCGTTTGTTTCTGAAAAAGTTCTACTGTTCGATCCGAAGTCATTTCAAAGGCAGGAATGCTCCTTAACTCTTTGGTCACGCAATCAACATATTGCGTGATTTTATGTCTTCCGTATGCTACTTAGTTTAGAGTTTCCTGCGTCGCGAGTAAACATTTGCCCAAAGAAAACTTTACGTCATTTAAGTTACATACGTAATTTTTTTGAATTCTGAATTATGGCACATGGTGAACAAAGAGGTTTTCTTCACCGACATTTTTTTGTAACGGAAGAGAGCACATTGCTTTTTCGCATGGCCAAAAGCTTCTAAACAACCAATTCCTACATAACTTACATTTTAGAGAATACAAAGAGTAATATCTTTGAAATGCAAAGCGAGCGAAAGTGTTCAATTTTCGACCTGTTATGACCCGATTCATCGATTCCAGAGGGTGAAAGCGAAAAGTTCGTTTTTCTCGAAAATTAAAATACATTTGAGGAAAAAAATACACAGCCTTTATTGTCTTACTAGGGTCTACTTGCGTGCAAAAATTGAGACAATTTGAATTTTTGACCCTTGCCATAAGTATGTCGTTTTTGTTTGATTTTTGCACGGATGTCCTCTTAACTATCGCTGGTGACCAATTCCGCATTTTTCTGGCATCTATTTTGTTTGCATATGCGAGCACATCTGTATGACTGGTTACAATGAGTTGTTCTTAGGAAAAAGTATTAAAAAAGCTATAAATTTTTACACAAAAGCATTATCAAGAAATTGCGTGGTAATTGACTACTCCTTTTGTCAGGCTGCAAGAGTTGTTAGTGAAAAAACATCCTTTTCGTGTTGCACCACGCATATTTGTAAGGGACTAAGAGAGATCCTATCACATCCTTGAAGCATTAAAATTGTTAAGATTGAGGTGACAGGATTCAAATCCTATATCCCCACTCGCACATGTTCCGAAATACAGTTTCAAATGTTAATAGAAATCCCATTTAGATTATTATAAATCCCACTGTTTGAAAAAGAAAATGGTGGTATGGATGCAAATTGCGTTACGCTAATCTAATTTACTGCGACCATATCATCACCCAATCAACTCACAGTGTTATAATTAACCAGAAATCCGATTTCAATCATTACACGAAGGCGCGCCATAAAAGGAGAGGTGCCTTAGGTACCTCTGAATCATTTGTCAATCAACCGTCGCGGCATACAGAACTCCAAAACAGCTTGAGCTGCAGCCAATGCAAGGCACTGACCAAAGGCACATTTCTCGGTAAATTTCTACGTTTTCATCACAATGGAAGAATTTTAGGAGGTTTGTATTACCTTCCTCCGACCGAAACCTTCTTCATTTGTGGCGGTAAATTTGAAATTCGAAATGATTCGCTTCGCCATCGCCTAAAATTGCCATGGTCTAATTTCATGTCTGTTCTTAAAATACTGGATGTAGATGACCGTTAGAATAAAAAGAAAAGATGAAGAAATGTTCAAGGCATTTCTTCAATAATGCGAAGGGGAAGTACTGTTAACCCAACGGAAGAAAAATAAAAGCAGAGCTACCATTGCAGGCGAAGTTCTGGAGCGCGCGTGTGAACCGCCGCCAACCACCGATTCACTTAGACATGTCTAGGCATCGATGTCGCCAAATGAATCATCTGTACGGGCTTCCTCCACAAATGGCGCGATTTCTTTTTCTTTTTTTTTAAATCTAAGTATAATATGATTACAACAATACTGAATGATCTTTAATACATTAGAAAGGTAACTTGAACTACAGTTCGATACCAACAATCACTGTGATAATGTATTGCCAAGATCGAAACATTCGCGTAACACAATAATTTTCCAGAAGTAACTAGTTGCAGATTTTTTTCGAACTAGGAAATACTAGTTAGAACATACTTTCAAACCACATATTTTTTCGTATGACGCGACAGTTCATGTCTACCACTGCTTCCTTTTGATGCCTTCATTTTCCGAAATGCAGCCTTGCGTGACACCTACGAAACGTTTTGTCCTGCCTAAGAATGTTTTGTCCCGCCTAAGAATGTTTTGTCCTGCCTAAGAATGTTTTGAAAGGAGTTATTTCTTTAGAACTACAAGTTATATTTATTGCGATATTTTATGCTACACCATGGGCATACGTGTCAATTAAACATGAACGTGCGACGTAGAAAAGATTAGAAGACGTACTGGAGAGCATTGAACAAATGTGGGCTCTGGAAAGACCCTCTTTACCAGGCTAGAAAAGTCGAACTGGGGGACCACGTTAATGCAGTGCGGGAAAGGATGCCCAATTGTGTTTTAAAAGATGTGAGGTCAAGATTTCCTAGCCCTCCTGGTATTGCCTATATGGGGCATAAAAGGGAATAATAAAATTCTCATATAAATGCCCACCTCAAAGAGAGCCCAAGTACTCAATATTTTTTATGGTCCATTTTACAATGTCCACACAGCAAATTATGGTGACTTTCCTATAGGTTAGGAAAAGATATACAGTGCAAAGAAAAGTAACAAGAGGAAACAAAGAATGAGTCTGCTTGGAAATACCTTGTGTCAAACCTAATATTCATGTTTTCATTGCTTGGTACCAGCAGTTGTTAGAATTGGTCCTCTCTAATGACCTCACATATTAATACTGAACAGCTGGCTCCTAGTTGTAATTATCTCAGAAACTGTGGTGCAATGGAAAACAAAAGAGACATCATTTGTTTATATTAAAAAAGGTAGACCAGATAGTTTCTCTGAAATTAAATGTCTTTGAAGTAAGCACCCTGGTCTCTGCCAAGCGGTTTAGATGCCTGGTATGTTGGTGCATCTGTAGAGACGATGCTTCTCGATTCACATTTTCATTCTGAAAGACAAATGAGTCAATGAGCAAGAGAAGGCAGTGAATCCAAAAAGTGCCAAAGTAATTGTGCAGAATTAACCACATAAGCATGCAGCTACTACTTCAGGTTTAGTTAAAAGTTTTTTGCTCATCACATAGCCATTCTGCTTGCACCGTGACTCTGCATGGCATCTGACATGATTTCCCTGAGTAATAAATACACCAAGTTATAGAAAAATAGATTAATAAATCAGTACTAATAATTATAGTAAGTATAATGTCTCTTGTTCACCATTATTAAAGAAATATGTGCAATCTTTGAGGTAATGATCATGTCATATCTTATTAGAATAACACAACAAAAGGTACTTACAGAAATGAAAACAACACACTATGTTCTCAAGAAACAGTCACTCAAATTACCTGGTAATGGTCAACTACATTCAACAGTGTACCCTGAAATTTTTCTTCATTGGGTGGACTGTTCTTCATGCAGAAGTACACAAGAGTCCTTGTACTTTTCGCTGTAAAATATTCACAATTATTATATTCCATTGTATTCATCTTATATCAAGAAGGAATTTGACATCTGCAGATAATTGTGGAGAGAATATAGCTTTTGATGACTCTCATAAGAGAGATATCTTACCTTTGTCGAACAATTCAAAAAACTACTTTGAGCCCTCATCCCTCTGGGCCCCTGAGGCAACTTCCTTCATTACTTTAGTCACAGACTTTGCACCTGAAAATAAAAATAAAAAAATATTAATACTAATTAAATACTAACTTTCAAGAAATAGTCATAATCGTCAAGACAAAATGAGCCAAAAAATACAAGTGTGTACTGAGCACCATGCCAAGAGTCCAAGGAATTAAGCATTCCTTTTGACAAGATCCATATTTTTAGCTGTAATACAAAGTCATATGCCACCTCTGCAACATGGAACCATGAAAAAAGAATTACTTTAGCTGCATTATAAAAGATACTTCTGATCTCCATATTTGTATTACATATGTGATATGATATTATTGAGGATGCAAATTTATCATACCTTGTGTCTCAGAGAGATAAGTCAGCAGCTCTTTTGTCATAGGGACCTCACGGCTTACTGCTGAAGTTTCATTGGCCCTACTCCAGTTGACAGCTGCTAACACCTTTTTGGTCCTAAAGATAATCAGTGCAAATGAAATAATTTTAGGAATGGTGTTGAACATACCTGAGGTTCAACATATCATACAAAGAGATCAAGTAGAAACCATCTTACAAGAAAGAAAGGGCTGACACTGTTGTGTGTGCTGCTGATTGACGGGAATCATGCCTTGCATCTGTTATAACACACTGTAGGAAGAAATGGTAGAAATCATGACATAAAAATGGTCACATTTCTCTACTCACAGATATTTTCAAGGTTTACAATCTGATATAATATTTTATATATTTGTATGTGTCAGTCTACATAATATATTCCGAGTATGGCAGGTGTATAAGTATGTGGCCAAAGACAAAATGAAATTAAAATGACAATTTGTACCTCTCCATTCACAGAATATGCAGGGTTACTCTTCACTTGTTCTTGAGCAGCCAACATCGACTCATTGGAGACCCTCTTCACGACTGTCAAGTAACTGAGCTTTTCCAAGACTGTTGAAGTGATTAAAAATAGAATTATTTTAGAATTGTATCTGGTAAGGCACAAACCAAAGAAGGAACAGTTTAGTCAGTTTGAGCTATCTTGGTAAAACATTCATGATTTAGCAACCTGCAAACTGCTGCTGACTGCCTTCTCCTTGCAAGGAGAAAGACTGCATGATTTTCAGAGCATCTGAACATGTGCATTGCTAACCTGTGTTGGAGGTCTTTTTTCCCTCTGACCCAATGTTGCCTGCTTGACAGAAACTTGTGTATTCTCTCTCTGTCAAGCCACAGGACAATACTCCATGAATCAATCTATGAAAGAGAGACAGAGAAGTGACCAGTTACAAAAAACAAAAAATGTAAAATACCGAGATAACAAATTTCAGTAAATTTCAAGCAAAAATAAAAGAGTGCTCACCTGAAATTTACATAGTACTTAGGAGGAGATCCTCCCATGATAGGGGAGGAGAACCACTTGAAAGAATCTCCACCAACACATGAAATTTTCACTGACACTAAATGACTCTGTCTATCGAAGACAAGTGACTCACAAGCGAGGGGTTTTCCACAATAACAACATGATGTCGTTAGCGTATTAGAGAAAAAAGAAAACAGAGTTCGCGGAGATTCTTCACTGCAGAGATACATGTATAAGGAGTCGTTCTCTGCTGAAGATGCAGCGATTTGCATTCTTTGTGGCGTACGTTCTGCTTGTGGAGGAGAAATTGGAAAAAAAGGATCAGCAAAAGGCAAAGAAATACGGGAAGATGGAGTGGAAGAAGCTTAAGGAATTGAAAACCGTGCAGTTGTGGATGGTGTATTTCGGACTTCCCGTTGATGATAAGCTCAAATCGCTCGATGTCAGTCATTTCCTCTCAATTTTCTCCTCAAAAGCTAACAGAAGAGCTTCCATCGAATCTGCATTCTGTGTGCTTGTCGTCGCTTTTGTAAGATTCAACGAGCCTTTGGCCATCTTTATGCGGTCTTTGATGCCGAGAAGTCTGCTCTCCTGAGTTCGAGGAACTTCTATGTTGAACGAGAACTGTGGACCTCGATCCGTTGAATGCTTTTTCTTGGGTACAGATGGCTTATTTCCCTCAGCCATAACGAATAAATTTCCCAATAAATATATCTTTCGAGCAGTGAAAGCCAAGACTATTCTCCAAACTGAACTAGAGTTGTGAAATTCTGTCTCAAAATCGCACTTACTTGTGAAATCATCCATACTTTAGAAGTTTTGTCACAGAATTGTCACAGATAACAGTAGTCTGAGCATTGCGCATAGAATGTGTCATAAATCCGCTAGTTTCAATGGGAATAATCTGAAAGCTCGAGGGACATAAGCCGAAGTTACACGGCGCCAATTTTGAAAAGACAACTGTGCGACTGTCTCGTTGACCGCAGATAGCGCTTTGAGCAGGCGAACGATAAGTTAGTGCCAATTAATATCAAAATGAGTTCAATTATGGGAATGAGAGTCAACAAGACGCAATATCTTCTAATTTATTGACACAAAAAAAAACACTTAAAGTGTGTCTTCTATGCAGACCGTTTCACCCATGGTGGGAACGTTGGTCGCCACATTGGATGATTTTTGCATTTGAGCTTAAACAAAGGGGAGGAGCCAACCTATTTTTAACGCGCCTTCGTGTTAAAATTCACCTTTCACAAAGCCTTTTCCCTAACGCAGGCAATCATCAGGAAAAAAAATAATCAATTCGGACTTTTTTCCATAAAATGAATGTTCAAAATTAACATTCCCACCTCCCCCCTCCCACTTAGAGAACACACTGTTAGGTCAAAAAGAGATATTTTGTTTATTAAACTTGAATAATCTACAAACATTATTATGTCAAAACTAAGGTTCTCTTCTTTGCGCAAGTTTAGGCTGTGTATTTTTTTAAAAAAAAATTAATTTCTTTGGAGCTGCCGATGTAAATTTACAATTCTTGCAGGCGAGCTGCAATTTTAAACCAAATCCTTTGACTCTTCCCTTCCGGCTACTTAAGCGATAAATGATGACCAGGAACTAAGGTCTCGAGGGATTTGGCCGAAATTCCAAGGGTCTCCCTCAGTAGAAGAGGAGTCTGGAAAGAAGTTAAGGGTTAATTTCTATTCCTACAGATGTACTTTGCAAACTCTGTAAGTCTTAAAACTTCATGAGATGATTAATTTGCTTTATTGTCTTTCTTAATATCGTTTACGTAGGGACTTAGATGACAATCAGATACCAGAGCTACCAAGTGGAGTCTTCAGCTACAACACCAAGTTGATTCGACTGTAAGTAAACAACATTTATTGCCTATTCCAAGAGACTTATTTTTAAGAAGCTTATACAGACCCAGCCACAAGTGTAAACTATAGCAATTTGTAATGTTGGGACTCAAATCCAATATCTCAGCTCACGTACTTACTAAATCTTGGTTTCAAATTTTAACTGCCCTTAAGTCTATGCGTTGCAGAGGGGCCAGTTTACAGCTCACAATGGCAGAATCAAGTCCTATATCCCAACTGGCATATTTGCCGAAACCCCGCTTCAAATTTTAATAGAAATCCCATCGCCGTTGTTATTAGTGGGAGTGGGATTCAGTTTCTATCAAAATTTTGTTAATCCCACTAGCTTCAAGAAGGGTTCACAGAGACGCAATTTACCGAAAGATGGAGAGTTCAAAACTCAGCCAGTCCAAAAGAAATTTGAAGTTAACAAGAATAGCAAAATCAACAAATTCCAACCTCCTCCTTCCCACTTCCCCCCTCCCACTTTGAGAACATGATGTTAGTTCGTAATATTCAGATCAAAATCGAACAAATCACATCGCGTATTTACCAAAACTTGGTTCTAAATTTTAATTGCCTACTGGCCCATGCGATCGGCTGCATTGAAAATCCGATTTCAATCGTTACTGATTTCATTTAAATTCACCTTTTATGGAGCCTTTCCCTTAACGTAAGCAATTATCAGGAAAAAAACAATCAATTCGGACTTTTTTTCATACAATGACTGTTCAAAATAAACATTCCCAACTCTCCCCTTCCACTTGGAGAACACTTGGTTAGGTCAAACAGGGGATATTTTGTTTATTACATTTCAATCATTTACAAACAGTATATTGTCAAAACAAAGGTTCTCTTCTTTGTGCAAGTTTAAGCTGTGTATTTGTAAAAAATTAATTTTTTTGGAGCTGCCGATGTAAAATTAAAGAAAGACATGATCCTTGCAGGTAAGCTGCAATTTTACCAATTGCAGAAAAGGAAGAATAACAAAAATTCAGGCTCGGACGGGATTTGAACCCAGGCCTCCCAGAATATTACTACCAACTGAGCTACGGAAGTAAATGTCAACTCTTCCGCCCTTATGCCTATTTACTTTTATAGGACGCTTCATAGCCCTTTAATATTTGCTTCAGTTATATTCTGGTCATTGTCCTTCAAATGTTTTTTTTTAAGTGCGTATAACAAAACATTTATAAACATTTTATTGTGGAAACGAAGGCTCATTTTACCGCGCGACTTTTCGATATGTATTTGTGATGAAATGAGTTTCCTTTAACTTGCGGATTAAAATCAAATAAAGACATGATCCTCGACCGCAGGTGACCTGCCATTTTACCAATTGCAGAAAAGTTGACAAAAAAAAAAAATTCAGGCTCGGACGGGACTCGAGATACTAATTGGGCGATGCTGCAAACTGAGCTACAAAGCCACACGTTATGAGTGAGGTAAATTTTGGAAGATTCATCTTTTCTTGGAGAAAACTTATGCTCTTTGCAAAGAGGTAAATCAAATAGCGCCATGACAAACGCAAGTGACAAACGCAGGTGAGCTGGAAAAAAGGAGAAAAAGGCTCGTTCCTTGACTTTAGGGGTTACCTCACTCCAACTTGGGAGGAGTAGAAGAATCTAGAAACAATTCTGCTTTAATTTTTTATTTTGTTTTTTCAACACTTTAGGTGTATTGAAAATTGTTTGAGTTTACCTATTTGCTACATTTTCTTCGGTTTGGTATACACAATGATTTTTAATATTATTAAGACTCCTTCCCAGTTTAGTTTATCCAACCAAATTAAAAAAAACAAAACAAAACAAAAGTAAAAAAACAACGACAAAAGGTGAAATGAACGACGTGAAATTGTGTTGTTCAGAATGCTCATAAAAAGTATTGGAAAAATTTGGCTTAAGATACGCCCTGAAATCTTTCTCATGAGAGCCTGTTGATTTCCGAGGGTAAAGGTCAGAATTCAGATTTCGAGATTTTGAAAACGACCAAAAAATGTAAGCCACCATCTTGAGTAGGATTTGATTTCAAAATTTGTAGAAATCAACTACAGCGTTGCGTGAACATTATGAAAACGTGAATGAAAGCGATCTTCGCAGTAATGAACACTACTTAAGTAGTAGTGAAAAGAAGTCCTGAAAAAAATTCAGGCCTGTACGCGATTTGAACCCATGACCTCTGCGATACCGGTGCAGTGCTCTACCAACTGAGCTAACAAGCCATGACTTTCATATATTCACAACCGTTAATTCACCACTTCACGGGTTTATTTGGGACCAACACATTGACTGGCTCCCAGTTGGCTTGTTAGCTCAGGTGGTAGAGCACTGCACCGGTATCGCAGAAGTCATGGGTTCAAATTCCGTACAGGCCTGAATTTTTTTCAGGTCTTCTTTTCACTACTACTTAAGTAGTGTTCATTACTGCTAAGATCGCTTTCATTCACGTCTTTAATCGCAGTTCAAATATATGACTTCCATATATTCACAACCGTTTCTTGTGAAAACGCTAAGGAAAGAAAAGCCCATGTTGATAAAATTGCCCTATGGAACTGTGATCTGCGTTCTCAGTTTTACTTTTTACCCGCCAAAGTCGCTTGGTTATTTTGAAAACTAATGAAGCAAAAAAAGTGAGAGATCAGAGATGTCTTTAACGTACTGTACGACAACTATACGTATCCTTTAGAACTTTTGATAACGAAAAGCCGATTGAGGTGGCCATATCTCGAGTGAGAACTTTGCGCCTTTGCGCCTTATGCTACCTCGTTTTTTGGTTTGTTTCACTCTCGTGCATTCATCGTTAGTGATGTGATGTACGTTTTCTCAGGGTAGACCGATATTTGAGCGTTTAGCGCAAAAACCAGTTGTCTAATAATTTGTTTGCTGAATTATTCAACAAAAATCATAATATGATCCCCTCGCCTCTGTAGATAGAAAAACAACAACAATAAGGACAACAAGGACAAAAACAGCAAAAAAAAAAAATCAAATATTCATTTAAATGATCCTTGTATTCTTCTTATTAGGATTTGAATTCTATCCAGTTCTTTAATCTGCTGTAACTATTAAATCACGTTTTATTTATCTGCCTAATCTTTGTAGTAGATTGTCTCGGAACCAAATAGAAAATCTACCGCCTGGAGTCTTCGCTAACAACACCAAGTTGACTTACCTGTAAGTAAAACATTTGTAGGTTCATATTTGATACTATCGATACTATTAATTACTATAATAATTGTGTTTTGAACAACACTTATTGTTATATTTTGTAAGCAGCTAATATTGATCCCATCCCACCCATAATACAACACGAGTTAAGCTGTAAAGATCTGAATTCAATTTAATCAGAACATATTTTTGCCCAGTCCAGGGTAGTAACATCAAGAATCGCATCTCCAAAGTTATCACCCCTATTACTTTAAAAGTTGTCGAGGAGTCCGTGATTTGTCTATTATCTTTAATTCACGTCTCTAAACTTCACCAGAGATCAGATCTCGATTGTACCTTATTTTACATTTACATAATTCTCTGTTAAGTAAGGTAGATATCGACTTTTTGCCATACATTTCCAATGCACACCCATGGGAAATGTATTTTTTCCGATGGAATAGGCAAAATTCTATTCGTAACACCTTCCAACGGATGTAAGATACATTTGACGCGAAAGAGTACCGGAAGTCAGATGAAAATCAAAGAGGGCACAAATGTTGTCTGAAGGTATCCCCCGATACCCATTTTTCGAGATGGAATCCGATGGGGTCCATGGGAACCCAACGGAGTCCATCTATGTCCATCGGAATCACTAGTCTTGTGGTAAACTTAACCTCAGACAAGTGCAGTATAAACGAAATATGCCTCGTTCTTAAAGCCATGAAGCGAAACAGCTCGTTTCAAGCGCGAATGACTTGAATATATACCTTGTTTTTCAACCTTAAAGCAAAACAGCGCTTTACCCTTACAAATGCAGTATCCATGAAATATGGCCCGTTCTTTAAGTCATGAAGCTAAAGAGCTCACTTTAAGCATATCATATCAAGTGCGAATGACTAACAGCGACTTACGGCGCTTTACGTAGAAAAATGCAGCAAGAGTGGTATATGGCGAAATATGCCTCTTTTTTAAGGCCATGGAGCGAAACAGCCCATATCAAACACGAATGACTTGAAAGATACCTCGTTCTTCAAGCGCGGATAACTTCAAATCTCATTATTTAAGCCTTAAAGCAAAACTACGCTTTAAACAGAAATATGAAGCACGGTATACGGAAAATATGCCTCGTTCTTAAAGCCCTAAAGCAAAACAGCCCATTTTATGCCTGGATGACTTGATTTACATTATTTTCTTCCAGCCATTTAGACAAAAAGGCGCTTGACGCAGAAGAATTGGATGCAGCTTACGTAAAATATGCCTCGCTTTTAAAACCATGAGGCAAAACGACTCATTTCAAGGGCGGATCACGTGAAGCATATCGTGTTCTTCACGATCGCAAATTGACACGTTTAGGGTGTTCTACTAGCTCCAGAACTAAATATTTAGTTGAAAATGGATATAGTTGGAAATTGCGTGTCCTACACGCACTTGCAAGTCTGATTGTGAAACGCGTGTAAATTAAATGATTAGTGTAGCCATCTTGAGTGAGTGCCAATAATCGAATCCCTGTGTTTGCGCAGAGATTTCTGGGATGACCATGGGGCAAACATTGCAACTCACTGTTTCATCAGCGGGCAATGTTTATACTAAAAAAAAGCGTAAGTTTTTGTTTAAACAACCATGAAATACCCCACCCATGATACAAAACGAGGTTAAATTTGGGGATCCAAATTCTATTTATTCAGCCCATATTTTTACCCAGTCCAAGGTTATAATGTCACTTATCACATCTCTAAAGTTATCAACCCCGTTACTTCAAAAATTTTCCAGAAAGACAAGATTTACCAATTTTCTTTAAATCATGTTTCTGAATTTTATTAAAGATCAGATCTCTACTGTTTGTATTCCCATCTTAGAGGAACACAATTTACTTACATAGACGGAAGAACAAAATTCCAGTTATCGAAGTGTTGCTGAAACCTTTAATTCTATTGTGGAATCGTTACGGCTAGCACGCGCTTGCGAAGAGAGGATCATGACCTTTACTCATGTTTCCGTCGCTGCCGACACAGGGTAACCGGACCACCTTTCGAAATGTTGAAAGCAACATGTGTTTCCGGTGACGTAATTTCTTGATGACATCAGCGGAAACAACGGAAACTTCTCCGAAACCACTTTGTTGCATGTTTCCATTGCGCATCTGCACTCATATAATATTTACTTCGAATGAGCTTTGGAAAATTTTCTTTAATATAAGGATACATTGCTCTGTTGTCTCTTGTCTGGGAAAGTTTTTCTACCGCCCATTTTTTTCTCAGCTTATATAATCATGTACTGTTCCCGACCTAAGCAGAACAAAATATAGTAAAGAGTAACTTGCAACTTGACAGCTTTTGCTATTGCGACGAGTTCACTTGAAATTTGAATTTAACGATTATCCATTTGAGTTTTTTAATCAAAACAAAAGAAATGTGGGAAAAAAATTAGTCTGCTTCTACTATTCTTTGCCCAGCGCGTGAGCAAATGTTTCTTGATGTTTGTTTAATAAATCTCAAATGCAGAGCGCACGAAAAAAATTTCCTTGTGTGTGTGCTACACATCGTCATGTTTGATGCTTTAAGAATGAGAGGTTTCTTGAAGATACTTTCGAGTGGCGATTGGTCCTTTTGTATTGATATCTGAATTTCCATAAAAGCACAACTGTTCCAATTCTTAAAATCCAAATATTTAGCAACACTTTCGTTTTCGGTAACTGCGGAGCACTGCTTACGTTCTATAAGTAACACTCTTGTCGAGAGTTTTTTTTTAAATTACTGAAATCTGCAAAGCACAACGCGTTTCTGTGTAGAGTGCGAACTAACGGCTAACTTTGTTCAATGTCAGTGTCAACGTCAAGCATCTTTTTAACGATTAATATCCGATTTTTGGTGATTTGTGGCGTTTTCATAGAAGTTGCAGGGTGGATTACTCGGTGCAGACTGAACAAAAAGATTAAAGACGGGTTGATATTGAGTCGATGCTTGTTGACGCGATAAAAGAAAGACGTGGACTCGCTTGACAGCTGAACCTACCTTTTAGAGCTTTAAGAGGAAGACAAACGGGACGAATTAGAGAAAGATAACTCGAATATGCAATTTGAAAGATTTAAATACTGTCATTTTGCTTGTCGACACCTTTTAAAGAACTTGCCCAGGAGCTTATCGAGAGCAGCAGCAGGTATGCTTAGGGAAGGTACGTTTTTTCTTGGGGGGGGGGAGGGGGGGGAGGGCTGGGGCCTCAGAAGGGAGGGTCATCAGTGAAAGTGAGCAGGGGGAGGGACATACCCTCTTTTTCAGCTATTCAAGGGGAGGGTCACACCTTTTCCAGAATTTTTAATGAAGATTTTTGTGATGTTATTTTCCATTTTTCTTTAACAGACTAAGTTTTTTCTTTTCAACTTGTTTCTTTTAATTCGGTGCAGGTGCTAGTTTTACAAGGTTACTGGGTGTTTGCATTTATATTATTCCATGGCACATAATTTTCTCAGAGTACTCGTTCTTGAGCCCGAATCCCACACTGATCGTTCGCATTTTCTTGTTTCAGCGCGCACATATTCAATATCGAGATTTATTCATATTCAAACAATTTGCGTTTACAAGCAAAATGTCGAAAAATGTTCTGAGGTTTATATGGCATGGAGCATACCATGTGGTAGTGACTGGGAGGGTCAAACTTTTGTCAGTCACCTAAAAGTGGGGGATCAGGAGTTTTTTAATCAAAACATGAGGGAGGGCCAACACTTTCTTTTGGAAAAAATACCAAAATTCCCCAGCCCTCCCCCCCCCCCGAGAATAAACGTACCTTCCCTTATTACATTAGAATTTCCAGCAACCTGCTGTTCGAAAAACCCTATAAACTATTTGCACTCGTATTTTGTCTTTTCAAAGTATTCGACGACCTTTCGGCTGCAATGAAATAATCTGGTTTACAACCCGAGTTATGTTCGTCGTAGATAGTCGTATTTCTCTACTTGCCACTTGTCCTGCTCAAAAACTCGAAGAATCCGACTCGAAAGATTGGGATATCTGCTTCTAAGTTTTGATCTTTTTCCTCGTTGGCGTACTTTTCCTTAAGTCTGTTCAAATTTTTCTGCTGGCCATGCAGTGGAATACGGCGCGCTAAATGGACTAATCATAGCGCACGTTCTACCCAAGTGATGTAACGAGGGGTTTTATTTGATAATCTACGAGCTTAATGCCCTGAAAATACCTGATCAGATACATCACTGTACGCAATCACAACTAGTTTGATTATTCCATGCCAAAACGCTTTCTGCTACTGACTGAGAAGCAACGTGTCAACCGGACTGATCGAGGATGAATCACCACGCCCTCACCCAACCAACGGCTCTCGTCGGGCTGTCCGCAGCGACTAATTCTATAAATTTTCAGAACATTTGACATTTCATACATACCATCTGTACGTTTTTCTTGATGTTCATTTGTTAAGTAAGGAATTTCAGGTATGTTATGTTCAAATGACAAGGACGACGAGCGAATATATACGTACTTTTTATATAATAAAAATTGTCACCGGTAGATCGATTGAAGAAAAGAAGAGGAACAAAATAAATTGATTGAAGCTGTAATGTATGTGGAGGTAGTGTCTAACTGCACCATGATTGATTTGTTTAGGTCCTTGGTCACACCTAGTTCCAAGGGGCTGGACAATTAACGCCCTAGGGCCTCGCCTATTGGATGTCGTGAAGTACTGTAGACAGTTTGGGCATATATTTCTGGTTTGATATAAACCTTAAAGAGATCAGTTTTATACTCCTCCCCTGAACTTTTTTTCGGGTTCTTCTTACCAGCGATGGAGGAACGGAAAGCTGCCAAAGCTTTGTCTTTTCCTGCCACTTTAGCTTAACAGGCACAATCCGCTTCTTCTGCTGTTTCTTCGGCAGGAGGCTCCCTGTCTTACCATCCATTGAGCTCGCACCAATTGCGACCATATCATCACCCAATCCGAAGTAATACATCAATCCCAAAACATTCTGAAAAAGTTTACCTTTATTATCAATTCACAGTTTTATAATTAACCAGAAATCCGATTTCAATCGTTACACGAAGGAGCGCCATAAAAGGAGAGGTGCCTTAGGTACCTAAGGATCATTTGTCAATCAACCGTCGTGGCGTACAGAACTCCAAAACAGCCTGAGCTGCAGCCAATGCAAGACACTGACCAGAGGCACATTTCTCGGTAAAAATTTCTACGTTTTCATCACAATGGAAGAATTTTTTGAGGTTTGTATTACCTTCCTCCGATCGAAACCTTCTTCATTTGTGGCGGTAAATTTGAAATTCGAAATGATTCGCTTCGCCATCGCCTAAAATTGCCATGGCGTAATTTCATGTCTGTTCTTAAATACTGGATGTAGATGACCGTTAGAATAAAAAGAAAAGATGAAGAAATGTTCAAGGCATTTCTTCAATAATGCAAAAAGGAAAAGCTGTTAACCCAACGGAAGAAAAATAAAAGCAGAGCGACCATTGCAGACGAAGTTCTGGAGCGCGCGAGTGAACCGCCGCCCACCACCGATTCACTTGGACATGTCCAGGCATCGATGTCGCCAAATGAATCATCTGTACGGGCTTCCTCCACAAATGGTGCGATTTCTTTTCCTTTAATCGAAGTATAATATGATTACAACAATACTGAATGATCTTTAACCTTTGGAACAATACATTAGAGAGGTAACTTAGGACTACAGTTCGATACCAACAATCACTGTGATAATGTATCACCAAGATTGAAACACTCGCGTAACGCAATAATTTTCCAGAAGTAACTAATTGCAGATTTTTTTTTCGAACTAGGAAATACTAGTTAGAACATACTTGCAAAGCACAGATTTTTTCGTATGATGCGACAGTTCATGTCTAACACTGCTTCCTTTTGATGTCTTCATTTTCCAAAATGCTGCCTTGCGTGACACCTACGAAACGTTTTGTCCTGCCCAAGAATGTTTTGTCCTGCCTAAGAATATTTTGAAAGGAGTTATTTCTTTAGAACTACAAGTTATATCTATTGCGATATTTTATGCTACACCATGGGCAAACGTATCAATTAAACATAAAAAATGTACAAAAAAATTGTCCAAAATAAAATGTAGGCGGGAAGACTAGTTGTACGATCATATCAGACTTCATGACCGTTCAGTTGCGCTTTCGCTTTAACAGTTATTTCTGGAGAGCATTGAACAAATGTGGGCTCTGGAAAGACCCTGTTTACCAGGCTAGAAAAGTCGAACTGGGGGACCACGTTAATGCAGTGCGGGAAAGGATGCCCAATTGTGTTATAAAAGATGTGAGGTCAAGGTTTCCTAACCCTCCTGGTATTGCCTATATGGGGCATAAAAAGGAAAAATTATACAATTCTCATACAAATGCCCACCTCAAAGAGAGCCCAAGTACCCAATTTTTTTTTTTTGTATGGTCCATTTTACAATGTCCACACAGCAAATTATAGCGACTTTCCTAAGGTTGGGAAAAGATATACAGTGCAAAGAAAAGGAGGAAACAGAGAATGAGTCTGCTTGGAAATACCTTGTGTCAAACCTAATATTCATGTTTTCATTGCTTGGTACCAGCAGTTGTTAGAATTGGTCCTCTCTAATGACCTCACATATTAATACTGAACATTAGGGCTCCTAGTTGTAATTATCACAGAAACTGTGGTGCAATGGAAAACAGAAGAGGCATCATTTGTTTATATTAAAAAAGGTAGACCAGATAGTTTCCCTGAATTTAAATGTCTTTGAAGTAAGCGCTCTGGTCTCTGCCAAGCTGTTTGGATGCCTGGTATGTTGGTACATCTGTAGAGACCATGCTTCTCGATTCACATTTTCATTCTGTAAGACAAATGAGTCAGCGAGCAAGAGAAGGCAGTGAATCCAAAAAGTGCCAAAGTAATTGTGCAGAATTAACAACATAAGTTTCTTACCCAATCAAGAATGGCTAACTCCATGCACATGTTGTATGTGTCATCCCCATAATGAATCCGCTTTGCAGCATAAATGAGCATCACTGAATGGAGAGACTCAATCCAATATGTTTCCCTGCACTGAAGAAGGCAACAAATTATGGGTGATTTTCTTTAACTGGAAAATGAATTTGTACAACTCATTTATGGCCCTTACCTCAACATCATTAACTTGGAAGAAGAGATAAACTTCTTCATGCAAAGAAACATAAACATACAGCATGCGTCAATTAATTACCCGCATGTAGTCCAATGCATGCCTATAAATTGAAGTGCCCATAATGGCTTCCCTGCGTGTAGCTACTACTTCAGGTTTAGTTAAAAGTTTTTTGCTCATCACATAGCCATTCTGCTTGCACCGTGACTCCGCATGGCATCTGACATGATTTCCCTGAGTAATAAATACACCAAGTTATAGAAAAATAGATTAATAAATCAGTACTAATAATTATAGTAAGTACAATGTCTCTTGTTCACCATTATCAAAGAAATATGTGCAATCTTTGAGGTAATTATCATGTCATATCTTACTAGAATAACACAACAAAAGGTACTTACAGAAATGAAAACAAAATACTATGTTCTAAATAAACAGTCACTCAAATTACCTGGTAACGGTCAACTACATTCAACAGTGTACCCTGAAATTCTTCTTCATCGGGTGGACTGTTCTTCATGCAGAAGTATACAAGAGTCCTTGTACTTTTCACTGTAAAAATTCAGAATTATTATATTCCATTATAGTCATCTTATATCAAGAAGGAATTTGACATCTGCAGGTAATTGTGGAGAGAATATAGCTTTTGATGACTCTCATAAGAGAGATATCTTACCTTTGTCGAACAATTCAAAAAACCACTTTGAGCCCTCATCCCTCTGGGCCCCTGAGGCAACTTCCTTCATTGCTTTAGTCACAGACTTTGCACCTGAAAATAAAAAATATATATATTAATACCAATAAAATGCTAACTTTCAAGAAATAGTCATAATCATCAAGACAAAATGAGCCAAAAAATACAAGTGTGTACTGAGTACCATGCCAAGAGTCAAAGGAATTAAGCATTCCTTTCGACAAGATCCATGTTTTTAGCTGTAATACAAAGTGATATGCCACCTCTGCAACATGGAACCCTGAAAAAAGAATTACTTTAACTGCATTATAAAAGATACTTCTGATCTCCATATTTGTATTACATATGTGATATATTATTGAGGATGCAAATTTATCATACCTTGTGTCTCAGAGAGATAAGTCAGCAGCTCTTTTGTCATAGGGACCTCACGGCTTACTGCTGAAGTTTCATTGGCCCTACTCCAGTTGACAGCTGCTAACACCTTTTTGGTCCTAAAGACAATCAGTGCAAATGAAATGATTTTAGGAATGGTGTTGAACATACCAGAGGTTAAACATATCATACAAAGAGATCAAGTAGAAACCATCTCATAAGAAAGAAAGGGCTGATACTGTTGTGTGTGCTACTGATTGACTGGAATCATGCCTTGCATCTGTTATAACACACTGTGGGAAGAAATGGTAGAAATCAAGACATAAAAATGGTCACATTTCTCTACTCACAGACATTTTCAAGGTTTACAATCTGATATAAGATTTTATATCTTTGTATGTGCCAGTCTACATAATACATTCCGAGTATGGCAGGTGTATAAGTATGTGGCCAAAGACCAAATGAAATTAAAATGACAATTTGTACCTCTCCATTCACAGAATATGCAGGGTTACTCTTCACTTGTGTATTCTGTCTCTGTCAAGCCACAGGACAATACTCCATGAACCAATCTGTGAAAGAGAGACAGAGAAGTGACCAGTTACAAAAAACAAAAACTGTAAAATACCGAGAAAACAAATTTCTGTAAATTTCTGTAGATTTCAAGCAAAAATAAAAGAGTGCTCACTTCAAATTTACATAGTACTTTGGAGGAGATCCTCCCATAATAGGGGAAGAGAGCCACTTGAAAAAATCTCCACCAACACATGAAATTGTCACTGACACTACATGACTTTGTCGATTGAAGACAAGTGACTCACAACCGAGGGGTTTTCCACAATAAAAACATGATGTCGTTAGCGTATTAGAGAAAAAAGAAAACAGAGTTCGCGGAGATTCTTCAGTGCAGAGATATAAGGAGTCGCTCTCTGCTAAAGATGCAGTGATTTGCATTCTTTGTGGCGTACGTTCTGCTTGGAGGAGAATTTGGAGAAAAAGGATCAGTAAAAGGCAAAGAAATACGCGAAGATGGAGTGGAAGAAGCTGAAGGAATTGAAAACCGTGCAGTTGTGGATGGTGTATTTCGGACTTCCCGTTGATGATAAGCTCAGATCGCTCGATGTCAGTCATTTCCTCTCAATTTTCTCCTCAAAAGCTAACAGAAGAGCTTCCATCAAATCTGCATTCTGTGTGCTTGTCGTCGCTTTTGTAAGATTCAACGAGCCTTTGGCCATCTTTATGCGGTCTTTGATGCCGAGAAGTCTGCTCTCCTGAGTTCGAGGAACTTCTATGTTGAACGAGAACTGTGGACCTCGATCCGTTGGATGCTTTTTCTTGGGTACAGATGGCTTATTTCCCTCAGCCATAACGAATAAATTTCGGTAAAGTTTCCGCACAGCTCCATACTATTGTAAAACAAATCTGTTTTCCCAACGGAAATGTATTGTTTTTGTCATTGTTTTCTCTGTTCAAGAACTGAATGCATAATTTAGGATGGGGCTGTGCGGAAATTTTACCTAAATTTCCCAATAAATATATCTTTCGAGCAGCGACTGCCAAGACTATCCTCCAAACTGAACTAGAGTTGTGAAATTCTGTCTCAAAATCGCACTTACTGGTGAAATCATCCCTACTTTAGAGGTTTTGTCACAGAATTGTCACAGATAACAATAGTCTGAAAATTGCGCATAGAATGTGTCATGAATCCGCTAGTTTCGATGGGAATAATCTGAAGGCTCGAAGAACCAGTTTGAATCAGGAGCTTGGGACATAAGCCGAAGTTACACGGCTCGAATTTTGAAAAGACAACTGTGCGAATGTCTTGTCGACCGCAGATAGCGCTTTGAGCGGCCGAACGATAAATTAGTGCCAATGAATATAAAAATTAGTGCCAATTAATATCAAAATGAGTTCAATTATGGGAATGAGAGTCAACAAGACGCAATATCTTCTAATTGATTGACACAAAAAAACACTTAAAGTGTGTCTTCTATGCAGACCGTTTCACTCATGGTGGGAACGTTGGTCGCCATATTGGATGATTTTTGCATTTGAGCTGAAACAAAGGGGAGGAGCCAACCTATATGTAACGTGCCCTCGTGTTAAAATTTACCTTTCACAAAGTCTTGCCCTAACGCAAGTAATCATCAGGAAAAAATAATCAACTCGGACTTTTTTCCATAAAATGAATGTTCAAAATTAACATTCCCACCTCCCCCCTCCCACTTAGAGAACACACTGTTAGGTCAAAAAGAGATATATTTTTTTTAAACTTGAATCATCTCCAAACAGTATTATGTCAAAACTAAGGTTCTCTTCTTTGCGCAAGTTTAGGCTGTGTAATTTTTTTTAAAAAATCAATTTCTTTGGAGCTGCCGATGTAAATTTAAAGAAAGGCACCATTCTCGCAGGCGAGCTGCAATTTTAAACCAAATCCTCTGACTCTTCCCTTCCGGCCACTTAAGCGATAAATGATGACCGGTAACTAAGGTCTCGAGGGATTTGGCCGAAATTCCAAGGGTCTCCCTCAATAGAAGAGGAGTCTGCAAAGAGGTTAAGAGTTAATTTCTATTCCTACAGATGTACTTTGCAAACTCTGTAAGTCTTAAAACTTCATGAGATGATTAATTTGCTTTATTGTCTTTCTTAATATCGTTTACGTAGGTATTTAAGAGACAATCAGATAGCAGAGCTACCACGTGGAGTCTTCAGCTACAACACCAAGTTGATTGAACTGTAAGTACCGTATTTACCCTTGTATAATGCGCACTTTTTTTCTATAAAAATAACCATCAAAATCGCGGTGCGTATTATACGCGGTTTGTTTTTCAAGTACGTCCTAATCTGCATACGTTAAAAACACAAGAAAGAAAGTAACAAAAGCCTAGTAGTAATTGGTCTTTATTGGCTTGAGTTAAATAATCTACCGATGAAACATTTTCAATTTCGATCCACAAACACAACAAAGAAAGTAACGAAAGCCTCGTAGTAATTGGTTTTTATTAGCTTGAGTTAAATAATCTACTAATGAAACATTTTCAATTTCGATCCATAAATAAATTTAGTAGAGTATTTAAGAAACAGCTGACGAGATAAACATTACGATCGTACCGTATTACTGTAATCACAAGCAATAAGAAATTCGAAATGGTAACGAAACTTACCACTGCAAAACGTCAGTTTTAGGAAGAATTAACGTTTTTTTTTTTGCTCTGAAAACTTTTTTTTACGAAAAATTTGGTCAAAAATCGGGGTGCGTATTATACATGGGCGCGTATTATGCTCGGGGAAATACGGTAAACAACATTTATTGCTTATCCCATGAGACTTATTTTTAAGAAGCTTATACAGACCTAGTCACACGTGTAAACTATAGCAATTTGTAATGTTGGGACTCAAATCCAATATCTCAGCTCACGTACTTACTAAATCTTGGTTTCAAATTTTAATTGCTCTTAAGTCCATGCGTTGCAGAGGGGCCAGTTTACAGCTCATAAAGGCAGGAACCAAATCCTATATCCCAACTGGCATATTTGCCAAGACCCCGTTTCAAATTTTAATAGAAATCCCATCGCCTTTGTTATTAGTGGGAGTGGGATTCAGTTTCTATCAAAATTTTGTTAATCCCACTAGCTTCAAAAAGGGTTCAGAGGGACGCAATTTACCGAAAGATGGAGAGTTCAAAACTCAGCCAGTCGAAAAGAAATTTGAAGTTAACAAGAATAGCAAAATCAACAAATTCCAACCTCCTCCTTCCCACTCCCCCCTCCCACTTTAAGAACATATTGTTCGTTCGTAATATTCAGATCAAAATCGAACAAATCACATCGCGTATTTACCAAAACTTGGTTCTAAATTTTAATTGCCCACTGGCCCATGCGATCGGCTGCATTGAAAATCCGATTTCAATCGTTACTGATCTCATTTAAATTCACCTTTTATGGAGCCTTTCCCTTAACGTAAGCAATTATCAGGAAAAATAATCAATTCGGACTTTTTTCATACAATGACTACTCAAAATAAACATTCCCACCTCTCCCCTTCCACTTGGAGAACACATGGTTAGGTGAAACAGGGGATATTTTGTTTATTACACTTCAATCATTTACAAACAGCATAGTGTCAAAACAAAGGTTCTCTTCTTTGCACAAGTTTAAGCTGTGTATTTGTAAAAAATTAATTTTTTTGGAGCTGCCGATGTAAAATTAAAGAAAGACATGATCCTTGCAGGTAAGCTGCAATTTTACCAATTGCAGAAAAGGAAGACTAAGAAAAATTAAGGCTCGGACGGGATTTGAACCCAGGCCTCCCAGAATATTACTACCAACTGAGCTACGGAAGTAAATGTCAACTCTTCCGCCCTTATGCCTATTTACTTTTATAGGACGCTTCATAGCCCTTTAATATTTGCTTCAGTTATATTCTGGTCATTGTCCTTCAAATGTTTTTTTAAGTGCGTATAGCAAAACATTTAGAAACATTTTATTGTTGAAACGAAGGCTCATTTTACTGCACGACTTTTCGATATGTATTTGTGATGAAATGAGTTTCTTTTGAATTGCGGATTAAAATCAAATAAATACATGATCCTCGCAGGTGGGCTGCAATTTTACCAATTGCAGAAAAGTTGACTAAAAAAAATCCAGGCTCGGACGGGATTCGAGATACTAATTGGGCGATGCTGCAAACTGAGCTACAAAGCCACACCTTATGAGTGAGGTAAATTTTGGAAGATTCATCTTTTCTTGGAGAAAACTTATGCTCTTTGCAAAGAGGTAAATCAAATAGCGCCATGACAAACGCAGGTGAGCTGAAATTTTAGCAATTACAGAACAGTCCGGAAAAAAGGAGAACAAGGCTCGTTCCTTGACTTTAGGGGTTACCTCGCTCCAACTTGGGAGGAGTAGAAGAATCTAGAAACAATATTGCTTTTATTTTTTATTTTATTTTTTCAACACTTTAGGTGTATTGAAAATTGTTTGAGTTTACCTATTTGCTGCATTTTTTTCGGTTTGGTATACACAATAATTTTTAAATATTGTTGAGACTCCTTCCCAATTTTAGTTTATCCAACCGAATTAAAAAAAAAAGAACAAAACAACACAAAAAAGGTGAAATGAACGACGTGAAATTATGTGTTGTTTAGAATGCTCATAAAAAGTATTGGAAAAATTTGGCTTAAGATACGCCCTGAAATCTTTCTCATTTGAGCCTGTTGATTTCCGAGGGTAAAGGTCAGAATTCAGATTTCGAGATTTTGAAAACGACCAAAAAATGTAAGCCAGCATCTTGAGTAGGATTTGATTTCAAAATTTGTAGAAATCAACTACAGCGTTGCGTGAACATTGTGAAAACGTGAATGAAAGCGATCTTCAAATTCAGGCCTGTACGGAATTTGAACCCATGACCTCTGCGATACCGGTGTAGTGCTCTACCAACTGAGCTAACAAGCCAACTGGGAGCTGGTTCAAATATATGACTTCCATATTTTCACAACCATTTATTCACTACTTTACAGGTTTATTTGGGACCAACGCATTGACCGACACCCAGTTGGCTTGTTAGCTCAGGTGGTAGAGCACTGCACCGGTATCGCAGGAGTCATGGGTTCAAATTCCGTACAGGCCTGAATTTTTTTCAGGTCTTCTTTTCACTACTACTTAAGTAGTGTTCATTACTGCTAAGATCGCTTTCATTCATGTCTTTAACCGCAGTTAAAATATATGACTTCCATATATTCACAACCGTTTCTTGTGAAAACGCTAAGGAAAGAAAAGCCCATGTTGATAAAATTGCCCTATGGAGCTATGATCTGCGTTCTCAGTTTTACTTTTTACCCGCCAAAGTCTCGAGTAAGAACTTTACGCCTTTTATGTTACCTCGTCTCTGGTAATATGATGTGCGTTTTCTTTGCGGAGACAGATTTTTAGCTTTTATCACGAAAAGTATTAACTTGCGGTGTAAAATAATTCTATCCTTTAAAATAAAAAAATAAAATAAAATAAAAAAAACAGCTTGGTTTAAAAAGAGTTAGTAGTCACCTCTTGCAAATCTGGTTTATATTTTGTGGTAATTCCATATTCGAGTAAAACACGATGAAAGACTGACACGTTCAGCGTGCTCTCCTAGCTCCATGACTAAATAATTAGTTGAAAATGCATGCAGATGAAAGACTTTAGCGCGCAACGCGCAAACTGCGTGTCCTACACGCACTTGCAATTCTGACTGTGAGAAGGGTGTAAATTAAACGATTAGTGTAGCCAAGTTGAGTGAGAACTTTACATATCATTCTATCTTGTCTCCAAATTTGTCCCTTTTTTGGTTTGTTTCACTCTCATGCATTCGTTTTAGTCGTTAGTGATGTGATGTGATGTGCATTTTCTCAGGGGAGACCGATATTTGAGCTTTTAGCGCAGAAACCAGTTGTCTAATAATTTGTTTGCTGAATTATTCAACCTGCAAACCCTGTAACCTATTAACTTTACTTTAACTATTCCAGGATTTTATTAAAACACGTGTTCTTACACGAATAATGAATATCACACAGTTTCTAGAACTCTAAGCAGTTAGCATAGAAGGTGGCGTAATATACAAAACGATCGCAATGTTACATCATATAACAACTCGAGTTAGAGATAAAGACAAACGTAATTGGAAACATCGTGTTCTTAACAATATCAAGTAATCGGCAAATAGAGGCACTTGTATTTAAAAGAGCATTAAAGAAACGTCTAAACAACCCAAACTGGATAATGATGGACGGAAAAAATCATGATTTGATCCCCTCGCCTCTGTAGAGAGAAAAACAACAACAATAAGGACAACAAGGACAAAAACAGCAAAAAAACATTAAATATTCATTTAAATGATCCTTGTATTCTTCTTATTAGGATTTGAATTCTATCCAGTTCTTTAACCTGCTGTAATTATTTAATCACGCTTTTTTTATGCCTAATTTTTGCAGAACCTTGTCTAGCAACCAAATAAAAAATCTGCCGCCTGAAGTCTTCATTAACAACACCGAGTTGACTTACCTGTAAGTAACACATTTGTAGGTTCATATTTGATACTATCGATACTATTAATTACTATAATGATTGTGTTTTACACAACACTTATTGTTATATTTTGTAAGCAGCTAATATTGATTCCATCCCACCCATAATACAACACGAGTTAAGCTGTAAAGATCTGAATTCAATTTAATCAGAACGCATTTTTACCCAGTCCAGGGGAGCGGAACAGCCCATATCAAACACGAATGACTTGAAAGATACCTCGTTTTTCAAGCGCGGATAACTTCAAATCTCGTTCTTCAAGCCATAAAGCAAAAATACGCTTTAAACAGAAATATGAAGTACAGTATACGGAAAATATGCCTCGTTCTTAAAGCCCTGAAGCAAAACAGCCCATTTTAAGCGTGGATGACTTGATTTATGTTGTGTTCTTCCAGCCATTTAGTCAAACGGCGCTTAACGCAGAAACATTGGATTCAGCTTACGTAAAATATGCCTCGTTTTTAAAGCCATGAAGCAAAACGACTCATTTCAGGGACGGATCAGGTGAAACATATCGTGTTCTTCGACCCATTAAGGGAAACTGCATTTTGCACTGGCATTTGCAGTATGCGTGAAATATGTCTTTTTCGACAGCCCATGAAACGAAGTTGCTAGATGCTGAATTCAATAGAAGTAAAACCTGTTTTATAATTTACTTTTCGAAGCGAACGAAGTTGGTAAACAGAAATATGAAATTACACAATGTCAGTCACAACAGATCACTCTCTCAAAGTGTATCGGCCTTTTTCCTGCATTTCTTTTACTTTAATGACAATCGATGTGTCGTGTAGTTCGTGAATTGAAAATTTGCCATCGAGTTACTCTTCCGAGTCAGCTGAGTGGAAGGTATTGCATGAAAAAAAAAAAAAAGAAAGAAAAAAAATGGCAAACCTTCTTTTGCTTCATTTGGTCAATTTCACAGAATTCCGTCCATTCTACGTACGCTACTACTCTGTTTCAAGTGGGGGAATTTGCCAAAATTGTACTGTGGGTATTGGTCTTTTTAGGCTCACGCGATCGTGCCCCTTTTTTTCCTGGCTTTGTCTCGGTTATTTATCTCCTCTAAATGTTTCATGATAAGAAATTAACCCATTTATAATCATTTCATTGGACCATAGTACATATGCATTTGAAAACAGAGTTGAGTTGAGATAGGGTTTGGTTGTGAAGCGTCTTCAGCGGTCTTGCAGCCAAGGTTTAGTCAAGTTACCATTTTGTCAGTACTTCTTTTTTCGGTTTATCGAATTCACGATCGCGTCAAATTTGTCACTACCCTATATCACTCAAGGGCATCATTTCATACTGCCCAGTGGCCCAGCGTGTTCGAGGTTGCCTTCGTCTGTCTTTTTTTGAACAGACTTTTTATTTCAGTGCAGATTAGTTTTGCTCACTGGAGTAAATTAGTAAGTTAAAGTTAAGGATAAACTTAAAAATTTAGAATACTCGTAAGAAGAATCGCAAAAATTTGCTGTAAGGTGCGCCCTGAGAATGTTTCTCATTAGGGCCCGATGATTTCCGAGGGTAAAGGTGTTAGAAGCAATTTCCTAACACTCGTCGCTCAGTTGACTATTTCTTTTATTCTCTCTCAACTACACAAGTTATTACAACGGGGACTAGCTCTGATCCCTCTAGGAGTATGGGTCACTGCTAATAAAGGTGACACTTACGGAGCTGCCAATCTTTAACCTTCGTCATGCTTTTACACTTAATTAGCGAATCACGCTGACTACGCAGAGCGGAGTTCGCATACTAAGTAGATACCTTTGCGATGTTTACGCTTTACGAAATGTCTTTCTAACTTTAAATCTCCTGGTCTTACGGTCAAGCTCGGGCAAAACAGAAAACAAGATTGACAAAAAAAATATTATAATAAACTTATTGACAGAATTAAAATCATACTTGAAAAGATATCTTAAGAGAAAATAGTCCTTGAAGGCTGTTGCATAACAGCAGAATAAACACAAAATTCGGAGAAGAAAAGGCGTACCCAAGGTACCGCCCCAAAAAGAGCTACGTGCTAGCCGTAGAAGTTATCTGATTACAAATTCAGTGCAGAAGATGAAAAGTACTAGATGTTTACACCTTAAGTCACCCCTAAGAAAAAGAGGTGTCGAACGTGCTAAATTATAAATTAAAAACTATTTTCCTGATCGGGAATTCAAAATGGATTTAGCCTAAAACGAGAGTGTTAAATGGGTAAAGTATAAAGGAGAGTTATTTCCAGGAAATTCCTGCACGGAATCAATTTTTATTAGGTAGAGTCATTTTCTTAGTAATAAATCATCTTTTCGCAACATAATGGAAATATACCGATAACTAGCCGCAAACCGCAGTTTACGCAAAAGCATCTGTCTCCATGTCAAATTCACGATCATAATAAGGAAAAGGTAAACAAACTCTACCTGTAAGGTAAGACCACCAAAAGGAATAAGAAATGATCAACAGGCTTATTACAATGTTTACTGAATGGCTTATGCTAATATATTATTTCCATTTATTTCACGTTCAAATAAGTCAAAAATCACCCATAATGAAAATTCTTGCTAGCTGACAATTGTCTTTTAACAAAGATTAGAATTCAGATTTCGATGATTTTGAAAACGATCGATGCACACAAAAAAATGTAAGTGAGCGCCTTGAGTAAGATTTGCGTGAACATTGTGAAAATGCTAAGGAAAGAGAAGCCATGTTAATAAAATTGTCCCAGGGAACTGTGATCTGCGTTCTCAGTTTTCGTTTACCCGCTAAAGTCGCCAGGTTATTTTGAAAATCTAATGAAGCTGAATAGTGAGAGATCAGATAACGTAATGTATGGCAACTATAATTATGTATTCTTTAGAACTTTTAATAATGAAAAGCCGATTGAGGTAGCCATCTGAAGTAAGAACTTTGCACCTTATGCTACCTTGTCTCTCACACCTATGCATTCGTTTTCGTTGTTATTAATGTGATGTGCGTCTTCTCTGCGGACACCGATTTTTTTGTAACCTTTAGCACAAAAACCATCGAATTGCGGAGTAAAATAATTCTATCCTTAAAAAAACAGCTTGGTTTATACAGAGTTAGTAGTCACCTCTTCTAGATCTGGTTTGTACGTTGGTGGTAATTCCATAGTCGAATAGAACGCGATCACGAATTGACACGTTTAGCGTGTTCTACTGGCTTCATGACTAAATGATTAGTTCAACTAATTATTTAGTCATCAAGCTAGTAAAGAATGCACGCGCGCATCACAAAAACTGCGTGTAAGTTACAAGAAATCAGTCAACGACAACTCATTAAATGTGTTAGCTGAGACAATTAGATTCAAAGTTGTTGGTAAGATTTTTGACGAGCATTAGCTAGTAACTGCACTTGGGTTTCTTATTGATGGAAAATGCAATTGTCAAGACTTAGAAGATTAACTTGCACTGCTTCCGCTTTTTTTCAAACATTTTATTCTGATTACTACGAGTCACTTGAAGTTTTGAATCTAATGATCATAGAATGGAGTTTTTGAAGTAAAAGAAAACCAAAATTGTAATGTGCTCTCCCCATCACAAATATTAAACAAATCGCACAATATTGTCAGTCGCTGGGCTTCCCGTTTCATTGTTATGCACCACTTGCAGTTACTTGGCATATTTTTAATGTCAGGTTTAGTGCGCCAGACCACAATTCTTTAATTGTTGCAAGCGTTTAAATATCTTTTCGAAGTTTGCGATAGAAAAACTCTAGCAGACATTTCCAGGACAGAAAAATATCTGCCATACAAGGAGGAAAACAGAATCCTCTCGCCTCTCCAATAGGAAAACAACGAGAAAAATACAACCACAACAAGAGCATAAACAGCAGACAAGACGTTGAAAGATCAACTAAATTATCGCTTTATTCTTGTATTTAGATTTCGGATTCCTCCGGTACCTTAGCATGTTGTAGTCATCTAATCTTTAATAAATTTTTTAATTAATTTACAGTAGCCTGAACGCTAAGCTTTTTAAAAGGTACCCTAGTTTGGATAACCTTGACCGATCTCTAATTCGCAGACAAATAAAAGTTTTAGTCGCCCATCGATACACTTTAAACTAATTTTTGATACCTTAAATGCTCAACCTCAATGAATTTAAGCTACATTCTATTTCTATGGGACTTGTGAGACAAGCAGCCAGAGGAGATACCACCTGGTGTCTACAATAGCAATACCGAATTGGCCGAATTGTAAAAATATCAAATCACAATTCCAGGTTTTATGTGCAAAGAATGTTTTCATTTATATTTCTGTTGAGACACCTTTCTGTTGAGAGACTTTTTGCCCATTCTCAATTCCCCATACCCGCTTTCAACAACATCCCTCTTTCTACGGATCACCGCCGACCGGCAAAATAGTGTATGATTGGAGAATAGCCTTTACAGGCGTGAAGTGGAAACAAACGCTGACAACTCGAGAAATTTCAAGTTGCTTTTCCTTGTGCAGTATTCGGCTTGAGTTCTGATCTTTGAAGAGTTTATTCTCGGCCAACATTCACTAAGTTTTCCATTCCCAAAAGTATGTCTGGGATTTTTTTGTTTTTCTTACTTCTGAGATGCAGCTTCTACATGATTGAAAGCTTTGGTCACGAGAGCCACTTTAAAGTTACCAAACCTAACGAAGCGTCAACATACAAATGCTAGACACACCGGTTCTACATGTACATATCATGTTCCAATCAAAAACAAAGGTGTTGATTAAAATGCGTCTTCAAATAAACTCTAAATAAATAAGCTGCCATACTGTTAAATGGTCAAAATTATAAAAGTGAATTAAATATGTGAAAATTGTGGTTGTCAGGCCTTGAGAAAATGTCTTTTTTTAACAGGGATAGCGTGAATAATTTTCAAGCCAGAGATTATAAACTACAGAAAACGAAAAGGGATAATTCAAAAATATTTTGCGAATCCGAAAAAATATTCAGAATCGCTATCTTTTATACAAATCGCTCGTGAAAAGTTTTTCAAATCGAGAAAACAATTTCAAACCTATACATGGCTGCGTGGATGGATTTTCCAGGAGAATATTGTGGCTCAAAGTATGTAAAAGTAGCAATGATCCCATGATTTAAGCTAGTTTTTCCTCAGTGCAGTGGAAGAAAACAGACTGCGACCAAAGTTGATACAAACAGAATATAGCCTGGCTGCCTTACAGTGCCTTTTATCCGGTGAAACGGTTGCACATCGTTGTTTATTTTCACATGACAATGATCAGCACATCCAAAATCGGTGGTCACATAGTGAAAGGGGCTTCACTGCGTGGGTCATAGAGTTTCTAAGGCACTCGTGATTGAAGGAAAGCTTACTTTAGGGAACCACTTGCACATGAAATGGGTCTGGTTTGTGTTTTCCAACATTCTGCAATTTGAACTTTATGAAGTGAAACATGAATGGAACAGCCATCTCATAAGACAGTCCAGGCGATTCGCGATCGGAGTGCTTCTTAACAGCATCCTTGCATAGTTTTCCGGCTAACTCGTCTTTCCTAACTTTTAAAGCCTCTTTACTTCCCCTCTTTACAACCAGTTTGCAGTCGTCATTTTTGCTTATCATGCCTACATTTATCACAACCCTATTGTCTACAGTCTTTTTTCAATTGTGTGTTGTGTTTTTACCTTTCTATTTTAATCCATTGTGCGGCTTGCCATGCCCCTTCGTACTTCGCCTTTACTTGCAGTGTACTGCGATAATGACTTCGTTGGCGAAGCCCTCTCTCCCTCTTCACCTCTTCTTTCATGTAATGATGTTAATGTTATTTTTGAGCCAAATCTAAAACAAAACCGGGATTGCTAACTCTAACCCTAAGCTATTACCTCACGCCGCGCAGAAATCTGCCATGTTGGGAAGAGAGTAAATTCGCGGAAATTTTTCTTTTCTGACCAAAGCTTTCCACGGCCGGGCACAAATGTCATGTGAGAAAACATTTTTCTCGATTTGCGAAATATTTGTACTTGGGAAAGATTCTTGGATTGTAGAATATTTTCGACTTTTGTGAAATTTATTTGTGAATCTATGAATTAAACCAGGATTTGAAATTGCTTTTTTGATTTCACAAACTTTCAAAAGCGATTTGTCTATAAGATATTGATTCTGAATATTTTTTCGGATTTGCACATTATTATTTCTTGGATTGTCCCTTTTCGGCTTCCATAAGAAACTGTTTATAATATTTCGTTTTCACGCTATATCAGTTTGAATGAAAACGCTAATTTTCTCTTTGTGATACCTTAAGGTTGCCGTATCTTGTTCTTTAGATGTGATTATTTATTAAAATGATAATTAATCAAAATTCTTTAAAACACTTATTTTGTAGATTGCTTGACAGAAACAAGATTAAGGAGTTGCGTGGTGATTTGTTTACTCCATTAGGAAAACTACAGTCTCTGTAAGTCAGGAAGCTTACTTTTATATCAATCTACTTTAACTTGATAGGATTTTAACTTTTGCTTTAAATATGTATATCTATTTTATATCTTTGGTCCCCGGGGAGTTAAGTGCTCTACAGGAAATATATTCATATATATCGAGATTTACTACATTCATTTTTAAATCCCTTTTTATCCTTGCAATCTGGTTGAACTCATCGGTGCGATTAATTTACGAACCGCACCATTTTTTGCTCTAAATCGTACCTTTTTCCCAGCTCATGGGGAATTTTATGAAAAAAATAACTACCAATTCTATTTCAAGGCTAGATTTAAGAAACCAATAAAATTAGAAGAAAATTAAAGACATCGTTTGCGACTAAAAGCAAAAATACCCAAAAAAAGGGAAAACAACTGACTAAAAGTCTGGCTTCCAAAAACAGATATGAAAGTATGAACCGGAGCCCCAGAGTAACGGCCCTCTCGAGGAGTTTAATGCAACAGTTCGTAAGAAAGACAGAAGGAGATTACTAGAATGATGACTTTCGTATAATGGTTTCTGCTGTCGATGAATACCTAACAGAGAAAAATACAAACGCTAAATTATTCTTGAGAGAGGTATTAAAAGTTTAAAGCAAGTTCTTTGGGCAAAAGCTCGACAACTTTGGTAACAAGAAAATGAAAGACAACTTTTGCAACTTTTTACAAACCAGCTCATTACTGGATACATAAGATATTTTTTCAGGGTTAAAAAAGCCTGTATTTGAGCGACTGAATTCCGTGATTCCAAAATAGCAATTATAAAGTGGCAACTGAAATTCGTTTCGTGCAATTTTGGTTGAGATTGAGGGCAGGAAGTTGGGATTGAATTGATTGACAGGTAAGTCTTGAAAGCAGAAGAAAAAAAATTAGTGGAGAAAGTGAAAGAATTAAAACACGCAACGAAGCAAAAAAATGGCTGAAACGAAAGTATTGAAGAGTACAAACCTAGGCCCTGAAAATAAAAATTGCGACAGTTCGTAAGAAGTAAGCGGAAGATTACGAGCGTGTCAGCCTTCGTGTACTGGCTACTGCAATTAAGCGATACTTACCGAGAAAGTATGCAAACTTTCGAATTGTCACAACAGAAAGTTTCGAAGTTCGAAGCAACTTCCTAGAGAAACACCCCGAACACGCCGGCAACAACGTGAAGGCAAGCGGCCGAGCAGCTGCTTAGTCTCTAAGGAACTCTTTGCCTTTAAGGACCGTTACTGCTTCAAGATATTAGAAGAAATTTAAACGGAACCTAGAAAACCATTTATTTAGGACAGCTTTTTGCCAACTTCAATTGTTCCCTTTTTTTTATATTAACAAGAGTTTTTGTTCTAAGTTTTTAACTGTAGAGATGTATAATATGTGTCTTATGTACAAAGTAGGTTAAATATTTCTCTCTTTCATATTTTGAAGCACTTAGAGGCGTTGAATAACTGCAACATGAGTTGTATATATTATTAATCACCAAGCTTTAACATGAAATAAACACGACTTAGAGCAAACAGAGTCAAATTTTGCATGTATATTTATAGCAAGTAAATTGATGATTTTTTGTATAATCTGTAAATTCTCGTAAATTTTTGTCAGACATTTAATGGCACACCCTATAGGCTAGTGCAAATTTGGCTGGCCTTTGAAACATTTAGTCGTGTTGATTTATCACAAATAGACCTTTTTACAGTTCCCAGCGCCATATTGGAAATGCAACCGCGCACACGTGAGAACGAGGCTGGGGTTGACTCGTGTTAAATCTCTGTGAGCGCTTTTGGTGAAATTCATACTTGGGCAGTAAAATTGTTAGATTTTTAGGGAAAATGGATGGTCCTAGCCGAAATCTAGATAAAGCTTATTTTTCTCCCAAAAAGAAAGGAGAGTAGTGTGCCGCTTTTGGTTGTTCAAATACACTTTATGGCCCCATTGGTTTGCTTACAAGCTTTCACTTCTTCAAGTTTATGCACGGAGGCATGTATTTTTGCTAAGTATTTATCGTTTTATACTTATCTTATTATCTGTGAATTGTGGATGAGGGTGACTACTTCAGAGTTTTCACTTATTATGGCAGACCCAGAAAACTGAGACAAATTTGGTAGCAATTGTGACAAAAGCAGTTTTCAGTAGTTGTTGTTTTTGTTTTTCATGATAGCATAGTAATCCACTATGGATGCCACATGGAATTCTCACAAAATATTTTGTGTGCTTTATGTGTCAATCAATTTGATGCTTCAAATTGGAAAAAAAAAAGTGAGTTTCACCAACTAAAAGAGTTCTCAACACAAAGATGAACTGACACTAAATTTTATTATTCAAAAAATTGTCCTCATAATAAGAAGTTTGATAGAAGTCTCGTAAAAAATAATTTCTCACACAATTCGATGGTCTGAAAGGTTCTCTTTCAAACAAATCTCATGGTAACTGTAACAGTATAAAATAAGTATCTTGATTTGGATATATTTCTCAATCTTTGAAGTTTCTCGAAATTGTATTATCCTAACATTAGTTAACACAAGGCAATAAGAACTAGTATAGCAAACCTTTGTGTCAGAAAGCCTCTGAGTGCTAAGAATGGGAATATCAATTCACTGAATGCTTATCCCTGACAGAAACTTAAATGTGTGCTAAGGACTAGCATTGTTGAGATCAATAGCTGAGAGGAAGCATTTCTGCTCTCTTCCTTTAACCCTTAAATACCCAAGATCTGATTTTTAATCCTCCCTTCTAGTTGCTACACATTTACATGTAAATAAGTTATGAGAATTTGATGTAAGATCAAGATAAATTTTGCCTGATAAGTTTTAGTATTATCATTATCTGTTTGCTGGATAGTGTTTGGATATTATAGGGAGAAGTTACATGAATCAGTCACTTTTGGGAGTTTTTAAATTGTCTAATATTTTGGTCTGATTCTTTCAATGCTGTCTTGCCACCTAATAAATTACCATGAGTCGCGAACTCAAAAGGTTTTCAGTCCACTACTTGATGGAAGGACGTGTCACATCAGCAAAGCATGACATTTCGACACTAAGTCGGCTCTAATTCCGCCCGTCGATTTTGAATTAGATTTTAAAATCTCCCTGAGATATTTTGCTTCGAGTTTCTGGATGTCATCTAATGACGAAATTTCCATATTGTTGTATTAAAGAACCATTTTGAAGGGAGAAATCGCATTGAAAAGTGCATTAGAACGTGAAATGTCAGCATATCAGCTGTTTGAAAGAACCGCCGGGTCAACCCAAGCCTCGTTATCGTGTGCGCGCGGTTACTAATCCAATATGGCACCGGGAACTGTAAAAGGGTCTATTGCACTCGAAATCATGTGATAAGCTAATCCACTTATTTAGATCACTATTTTATATAAACATGTAAAGATTATGACAAGGAAACGGGACATAGAAAATGAAAATCCAAGAGAGGAATATATCAAATTGCTTAACAGCAACAGATCACAGGACAAAATACTTTAAATTCATATCCAGACAAAATCTTCTCATAGGGACTTGGGTAACAACCACATAGAGGAGCTACCGCCAGGAGTCTTCAGTAAAAACACAGAGTTGACTAAGCTGTAAGTAACACGTTTAGAGGTCCATATTCGATACATCGAGTCTTATTTGTTTCAAATGATAGTATCTAGTACGCGTTTTGAGATATTCATAAGCAGATAGCTTTTTAATTAGCTGCGTGAATCAGAGAACAGTAACCTGCCACACCATATTGAGAGAGAAACCTTTCCCTGTTGGGGTAATGCGTCAAACCTTGAGATGATTGAGACAAAAAAAAATAAATAGAACAAAAAAATATTTAACTCGTAAGACAGTGCTCGAGCTTATAGAGGGCGTAGTCAACCATGAAAAGGGATTGTTTGTGGATGGACAGAGTTAAACAAAAAAAGTAAATATACTCATTAAAGAATCCTTCCAGTTTCATCGTAGGTGCTCCTCGTTCTGTAAATCCCATTTCTATCTCCCCCCCCTCCCTCTGATAAACGTGTTTTATTTTAATGCGCGTAGCCAGTATGCAACCCTTTGCAAGTGTAGGGAAGCGTTCTTGGTTCTCGTAAGCTAGTTCCCTCTTAGACCAGTGCCTCAGTCAAAGAGAACGCGATTTAAATACCTACCCATTTAATGGTAAGACAAAGTTTTCAACATGCATAGGTTTTTAGATGATAACAAGGTCAAGAGGTTCCATGGCGATTTGTTTTCCCAATCAGTGAAGCTGCAATGGCTGTAAGTGAAAGTGGTCCTCTATATCAGCTATTGACAAGTGGCACAACACACATCTTAATGCAAATAATGCATATTACATTTTCATTAGAAGATCCTTGAGCCCCTAAATATCTGCATAGCACATAGACTGATTACAAACGCCCACAATCAGTGACTGATTGCAAAGATGAATGACTAAATCTTAGGAGAGACGAGAAGAGGTTTACAACATCAGGTGCTCCAAAGGCCAAGCCAAATGTGTTATGCAGCAAACTTTAAACAAGGGTCGTATTGAAGTCGAATGAACTGAAGTAGAAGTACTTTCGAGGTCACTGAGTACTTGTTAATTCCTAAATTATAATCTTTAGACAGGCAATCGGTTCAAATAATTTCATTTCAACCGATTCAAATTAGAGTAATTGTAACACTTTCTCTTCTTCTCGAACAGACAACTTAACAACAACAACCTGGAAAAGATACAGAAGGGTTTGTTTGACGGTTTAACAGCATTGACGCGCCTGTGAGTTTAGAAAGGAAACTTTCAATACAAAAAAAATAGTAGCTAAAATTATTTTTTATAAGAAGCGGAACCTCTGCAATGAAGGTGGGAGATTATGTGTTTTTGAGTAAGGAGGGAAAGCGTGAAAACACATCGCTAAAGAGGGACATACGCTATGGTGTAGGCCTCTTTAATAATGGCTGGCGTGATTGTGATTCATTTAAGTTATGCAAATAAGCCATCCCGGCTCCACTTTAGATCAAAACTTCTATTGATAGTGAACTTGTGACGAGGGTCAGAAAGGCTCATTTACATTCATATGTATTCTTATTGGATGAATAAGCGAGTTAATGCGCAGGGTGGTTGTTCCAAACAGTAAACAATTAATAACAGCAGTGTTGCACAAACGAAACATAATGGGAAAACGAGGTTGCCAGTCTCAAAACTTATCGAAAGCTATCAAAAATCAAATTAAATAATGGTCAGGATGCTGATCTGTATTATGTAATACTAATATAAGTATTGGAAACACACCCAAATCAGACAATGCAATGACAGTTTAACTAAATAAAAAGGATTGTCACATCACTTCCACTTTTATTCAGATGGCTGCAAGACAACAGAATTGAAACGCCACACAAGCAAGTTTTCGAAGATTTGACTAATTTGACCGAGCTGTGAGTTTAGTCGATACAAAACGATGTGTTTATTAAGAGTGTTGGCTCTTTATCACTTTTTTGTTCCTTATATCAGAGATGATAAAAGAGGCTAAGTGACCACGTCACAATCAATTGCAACATGGCAATCCGAAGACGATTGTACATCATAAAAGGCAGGTTTACCGAAAGCTTATAGCATCAAAATTCAGTGGTCTCGGGTTCTGACCAGTAAGCGTTCCTCGGTAGTCTTGGGTTGCACTGCTCTACACCATTTCCCTCCCATCAGTTGGTGTTACTCGAGTAAAGAGCATGATAACTATCCACAGTAGCTTAGTGCACTTTCATCATAATTATAATGTAACAGCAACATAGCATGCTACAGGTACCTGTGAAACGCAGCGAAAGAATTCAGAGTGTTTTTCCATACTGTTTCACTTTTTATGGGATTTACATTTCGGCTGGCACAATTTTTTTCTGAAAGGCTGATGCATTTTACCGTGAAACTTTCAGGGATCTGTCTAATAATGAAGTTGAGGATCTCCCTCAAGAAATCTTCAGCAATCTGGCAAATATCAAAATACTGTAAGTCAACAAGAAAAATAAATAAAAGAAAATTAAAAGCTCGACGAGAAAAGCAATTTTCTCTCTAAAATTTGTCGAGTTGCATAACTTTCCCCGTTTCTGTCTGAATTTCAACACACACAAAAAATAGAAGTTTTGAACTTATAATCGAGTTTTCATTAAATGTTATCACTCCATATGTCTTTCAACTTGATCTAATTAAACCTGTTCATTAAAACGTGTCTCACCGAATGAGTGCAAAACACGCATGTGCTTACATATCTGTGCATACACAGATATGTAAGCATATCGTTATTTGGATCTTATCGGTTGCCATCATTATCTACGTGAAACAAGTTCTGCTTTGCAGTTAAAGTTAGTGTGCGTTTAACTGTTTTAATGTCGCAGGCTTTTGTCCAACAACCAACTAAGAGATTTACCGCCTACGATATTTGCTAGCCTAACCAAGCTAAAGACAATGTGAGTAGTGATGGATAGTTTGAATGACTGAATAATTGTAAACAGCAAATTTCAAAAGATACCCAATGTAAAGTACGAAGACGTAGTTGTCTAAGGGGACTTTCTAGGAATTGCTTTTGAATTCGATAATTCTGGAGCTATTGAGGTCAAAGACAGCTTAATTCAGTTGATTTTATAAATTGCCAAAAGAAATCGAAGATTGCTCTCGTTTTACTTTATTCCCTCTCTGATCAATATAAAAACCTGTGCCACCCTATCAACCAATTGGACATCAAACTAAAACCAAACGTCACTTGATCGCTCGCATTTTCCGACGCGTAACGCTTTGTGCTTGAATTGTTTGTTCCTTAGTCTTCCTTTGCTTTGATTGGTTATTGTGATCACTCCGGTTCTTGCTTTTGGACACTCACTCAAAAGATACTCTAAGTACCGACCACTAATACAACATTCAACGTTAAAATGAAAAGAAAACTGGCCGAGAACATATCCATGATTTGCAATTCAACAGAAAAATTGAGAAGAATGAGTTAAAGGAGCTGCATCCTCAACAGTTTAGGGGACTGGTAAAGCTGTATGACCTGTGAGTAGTTCATTAACATTTATGTATCCCACAAGTTTTGAGTCTAGGCATCTATCAAAAGTGAAAATATACTATCGTGCTTGTAACATATTTTGGCCTGACTGCTGAATTTGTTCATTACTGAAAGCGAAATAATGCCTACTCCGATCTACCTTTTCATGTTTTTAAAACATCCTTTCATTTCCTGGGATTTCTGATTCTAATTCATGATTAGGGTCTATGTAGGACCTTTTTCTTGGTGCTAACGGTACACCAAGCAAGTGGCTTTTCAGTACCAGTAATTTTGTTATTCATCCTTGGAAATTTTGCAACTCATGCACTGACGATACTCCATAAAAGAAATCTCCTGATTCCCAGCCCATCAATTATCTTTCTTCAAACATTTTTCTTAATTTTGTTGCAAAACGTTAGTGAGTATTCTCATGATCCCTTTGATTCTTATGAAAACAATCAATGATGTCCAGTTCTTTAATCCGTTATGTCCAACATTCATATCATTTTCTTCCTTTCTTCACTAGCTATCTATCGGGAAACAAACTCAGATACTTCCCAAAAGGAATTTTTAAAGGCTTAAAGGAGCTTTTGATTATGTAAGTAGACTATGAAATTCTTCAAGTTAGTAATGTGCTTTGAAATAACATATTATGATCATGACATTTGAATGCATTTAATTTCACCTTTAAATGATTATTTACACATCAATGTCGAAATATTTAACCTTCCCTGTCACTCTATATGATTTAGTTGCACTTTCTTTTTGTTAGAGAAATTGTTGAAAACGAAATGACACATATCTCCATCGACAACTTCAAAGAAATTAAACAGTTAAAAATTCTGTGAGTGTTATAATTAATCAAGTGATGACCAAGTTGTAAAACGGACCTTGTTACCTTAAGGTGTCATCTTTCACAATTGAAACATAATGAAAACACTCCAAATCGATACTTTTATTGTAAAAGCATCTTACGTTATCTGCAACTCACCGGAAATGCTTTCCTGCCAGCAGATTGATTATTTGCTTAATGGGGGTAAGTTTGAAAAGAAACTTTGGTGCTGCGTCGGTGCAGGGCATTTGGAGATATTTGGTGTCATTCTACATCGAAACTCTGAGAGCGTACAGAGAGTTGAGAGCGTACAGTCAATATACAAAAGCGCGTGAAGTTGTCATGATAACCGATATTTCCATCAGGTATTGGATTATCATGTGAAGTTCAAAGTCTGACTAGTTTTCAAGCCCCTCGTCCATGTAACGTCCTGAAACTTTTGCAAAGTCAGAGAGAAATGTCTTCTTTCGCAGAGTGTTTTAAATATGTACATTAAAACAGATAATGATTTCGCTTTTCCCGTGATATCATGGACTGTAAAACCTTGTGTCTGCTTTAAATGCCGCAGCCTCCGGCTTCGGCAGATAACTCAGACCTTAGCATTATGATGATATCATGGCCAATCTCATTTAATATTTAATCATTATCAAGTGAGTTGGTGATGTAAATTGGCCACCCTGAATAGCCTCAAAGGCCGACGCCTGAGCATTAGCCCTTCGTCCAAGAATACAGGAATTGTAAGTTGTAAGGGGTTTAGAAACAGGAAAAGACGCTTCGCGATAAGAGGGAACCTGGTCACGAAATAAACACGAATAAATTAGTTAAATAAAAGACTTCGTTGACATTATGGGATTAAGAGAACCTATTTGAAAGATTAATTTTTGTTGTGGAGTTTTGCGGCTTTTGATCACTACATTTTTATGTCCTAATTTTTAATTTCCAGGTATATGCAGTATAACAAGATGAGGGAGATTCCATATGGTTTTTTCGATATTTTGAAGGATATACAACGAGTGTAAGATTTTGATAAAGTTAAATCGCAAATTATTAGTTTTTTAGCAAAGCTATACATTTTGAGTAGACAACAAACTGGGGAAATTCAAGTTTTTGCAAAAAGAATTGAAGACCTGAATTCTTAAAAAAACATTTTGTATAAGTCAATGGATAACTCTAGCCATCAGTTACTGATATATTCTTAAAAGCAAGTCCTTGTCGACAAGGTCTGTAAAGTTTTAATGAAATAACTTCAGTGGATTATATTTTACAATTGTAGGAGTCTCGATACAAATCTGATGTGTTGTCATATGCACAAGCAGGACGCCGACTGTACTTTCACGTACAACGACGACTTTGCCAACTGTGAGAGCATGTTTAAGAATTCTGCCCCAAGGAAGAGTATCTGGGTGATAGGAGTATTTTCTCTGGTTGGTGCAGTGTTTGTTGTCACTTGGCGAGTGATCTTTAAAGAAAAGAACGTGGTTCAGTCGATCATGTTGCTCCACTTAGCAGTGTCCGATGGTCTGATGGGTATTTACCTGATCTCTCTTGGCACTAAAGATCTGCTGTGGAGAGGAGAGTATTACTTGCATGACTTCCAGTGGAGGTCTGGTTTGTCTTGTCAAATAATTGGAGCAATCTCCCTTCTGTCAAGTGAGGTTTCGGTTATGATGATGACACTGATATCTGCTGATCGGCTTAAAAATATTGTGTTTCCTTACCATGGTGCTTCTCTGAAACCAAAGGCAACACATATCCTTTGCATCATCATATGGGCAATCGGCTTCCTTATGGCCTTTTTGCCTATGTTTGGTATTCAGTATTTTGAAGACCCATTCAGGTACCATAGTTACTATGGTAGAAGTGTGGTATGTCTGCCCTTGCAGCTTACTTCTGATAAGCCGGCAGGTTGGGAGTATTCTGTTGCTATCTTTCTCGCTTTGAATTTTGCTTTTTTCTTGTTCATCATGGGTGCTTATCTCATGATACTAGTCAAGTCTTACTTGTCTAGCCGGCGACTGGCCCGTCAGGGTACTGAAAGAGAGATCCAGGCCAGAAGAGCAAACTTTAGGAGGGAAACGGCTCTTGCAAGGCGGGTGTTCTTCATCATCCTGAGTGATTGTGTGTGCTGGATGCCGGTGATAGTGATTGGTATGAGGACCATCATCGAGAAGTCTTACGAAGCGCAAGGAGACCTCGCTGTCTGGATTGCTGTATTTGCCCTTCCGATCAACTCGGCCTTGAATCCTATCCTGTACACCTTGTCAACAGAACAGGTGCGTTATGCGCTTTTAATCCATTATAAGTAATCAAGATAATAAAATCCGTAAGTAGACTTATAACGGCTAGTTACAGGAAGGGTAATGGTTTTCAGCCGACTATAAGCAGTGTATAATAGCGCTCAAGACTGCTTTGTTCACCTGCAATTGATACTGACAATGTTTCAAAAGCATTGGATAGCAGAAATTCGTTAGTTTCTATTTTGTCATCGGAACTCAGCTCAAGGCAGTGAGCGAAATCTCGATCACTTTTGGCTATTTGTATCCAGGTCAGAGGCATTCTGAAGAGCAAAATGGACAAAGTCTGGAACTACTTGAAGACCGTTTTCACCTGCTGTGGTCGGGATCAGAAAGGTGCGATATAATTATCAGCTCCTGATAAGAAATAAACCGAAAAACGATGTAAACTAACAGATTGCTGCTAACACAGTTTATTGATCTATTGATTTGTTCATTCAGTCACTCAGTCATAAATCAATTCACTCATGCATGCATGGAGGCATTCATTTAATCATTTATTCGCTCGTTCGGTCCATCGTTCTTTTATTGGTCGGTTCATTTGTTGTACGAACTAAATATTTCCCGACTCGATCATTGACTTTTCTTCGTTGTTTTCTTTAAAAGGCCAAGGAGATGGGGAACAACCGAACCAACCGGGAGCAGAAGACAATGGACAACGTGGCGGCCAAGGAGGTAAATCCTTACCCGTATTTCTAGAAATACCGTGAAAACTATAAACGAGGGAAATAAAGGGCAATGTGTGACTAAAATTTTTTTTATGTCTTCTCTCTTTTTATGTTCCCTGTTTTTTTTTTTTTAATTTAAAATTAAAGGCCAAGGAGAGGGAGAGCAAGTTAACCAGCACGGAATGGAAGAAAATGTAGAACATGGGGGCGAGGGAGGTAAAAACCTTTCAGATGTCAGTTAACATATCATACAAAGTTCAAACGAGGGCGCAGGGTTAGTCTGTGTACATCTTTTATCTACTTTCTCTTTTCAAGGACAAATTGAGGGTGAAGATATCGAATTGGCGAGTGTTGGTGTGCATCATCCACAACAGGGTAAGGTTAGAGTTTCTAATTTAATGTCAAGTTTTCAATGCTATTCTGTTAGTTTATATTGTACTTCTTTTCCTCTATAACTGAAGGATCTATATGACTTCAGGATGTTTTCATACACATAAATAAATTTTATCATTATCATTTTAATTACCCAACCTTTCTTGTCTATTACGTTTTAGTAGTTTGAAATTGTAGATCTTGTTCTGTGTTCGTCACAAAAAATCCTTTGTTCTTATTTGTTTCTTGGCTCGTTCGCAATTTTTTTTCTTTGCTTTCTTTAAAAAGGCCAAGGAGATGGAGAACAACGGAACCCACAGGGCATGGGAGGTAGGACATTTTTTCCTTCTAGTGAACACAGTGCGGACATGAAAACTGTGAATGACAACACAGTGCAATCTCTGACTATATTTTTTAACTATTTTTTTCAAGGGGAAGTCGAGGGTGTAGTTATCGAACTGGCTCATGTTGATGTGCGTCATACACAACAGGGTAGGCTGAAGTTTCTTCTCTAATGTCATCTTTATGTAGATAAAAGCTCCGTACTGAAGTTTTCGTTGCTGTTCTGTTAGCTTGTATTGCCAAGACTCTACAATATGTTGTATTAATAGTAGTTTTTTTTTTCTACTTCTGGAGGGATCTGGGTCAGATGGATATTTTCGTACATACAAATCAACACAGTTCATTTACATCATTATAGCTATCCAACCCTCATCGTTCATTACGTTAGTTCTAAATTCTACAAATCTCGTGTTCTAAGACAATTTTGTTAGGTTTAAAAGTTTTGAAAAACTTCTTTGTTGTTTTGTCTCCAGTTATTGTCCTTATTTGAAATAAAGAAAAACAAAATAGTCTGACTTGATTCTGAAACAATCACTAATAATGAGATAATGGAAAATAAGGTACAATATTGTTCATTATTTTGTTTCAAGGAGTACTTGATGCAGCCGAAAAAATCGAACCGGCACCTATTGAGAATACTGATCTAAATCAAGGTAACTTGTCTTACCTTCTTTATTAAAAATGTATAGCCAACCTTTTTTTTTTTAGAAAATTGGTCGCTATTCTTTGTTTGTTTGACAACTCATTCAGTGTTACTGTGGTAGAGATGGACAAACCTTCTAAGGTCTATTAAGCTCTCCTGCGTATCGATCAGTTCAGAGTCTCATTACCTCCCTTAGGTATTGCCAAGCTCTAAATGAAGTAAATTTTTAATTTCACAGTTGGCTTTCTTACCACTATAACTGGTGGTCAAATCAAAGAATATCAATTATCCTCATATAGGACTAAGAGATGAAATTTTTTAATGCAAATGAGCGAAATTTGGACGCAATAAATTGAGATTTTGCATAACAGGTGGCGGCCAAAATGAACGGCAATATAAGTATGAAAACATCAAGTTGAGTATAGATTCACGTATTTCTCATTTGGGAGCTTTAACATTCTTATTCAATTCTTTCAAGAAATTGCCAAGCAAAAAATAAAAAAGACCAAACACTTAAGAAATCCCAAAGTCTGAAATGAATCTATTATGTGTAACATTACAAGTGTTTGATAACTGGTAATTGCAATGTCACCACCACGAAAGCAAGGTATTTCGGGTCTTTCATCCGTTTTTAATTTGGCTTTGGGTTTGTTTCGCAAAAAGTGCAATGTTCTGTTGCGAATTTTGATGAGCCTCGATAGAAAAGAGAAGGCCATTAAATATACCCGATGCAAATTTCTTTGGCAAAAAAACAGTTTTTCATGTAATAATTACTTCCACTTTATTATTCTATCCTCTTTGTTTCGCCGACATTTTGCAAAAAAATTGTAATTTTTTCTTTCTTATTTTTATTCCTTTTTCCCTTTATTTGCCGTTTCATCAAATAAACAAATTTTGTTGCGAATTTATTTGGAATACCTCGGTAAAATAAAACAGTAACAACAAACAAACCAACAAAACAAAACGAAAGCAGCCAATTCGGTATATTTCTCTAGCATTACCTCGCGGATTACCCTACAGTTATCTACTTATTTGTGTTTTTCTTACAATTATAGTGTCGTTAACCAGTTTCATCAAGTTAAGCAGTTGCCACAGTGCATTAAGTACCTTATCAAATATGTATTTTTTTTACTTTGTTTTTTTAATGTTAGGAAAACGGAACAAGAGTTTGAAAAAAGGGGACGGTAAATTCAGGCATTCCACCGAAAAGAAGTAAGTGGTGAGAAGGGGGATATACACAGGTTCAAATTCCTCCAGAGATATAAACTGTCCGTTTAACAAAGTTGACGGACGTTGTCACTGACAAACTAACTGCTGAATTATTTGAATTACTGATTTATTTGCAAACTAGCTAGCTCCTTAACCTACAGGCTAAACGGTTGAAAGAGTGACTGTCGCTAGCGGACTTACCTCACTGAATAACTGACTCACTAACTTCCTTACTCACTGATTAACCAGCTGACGGACTGACTGACTGAATTACTGACAAAAATGACTGAGCAACTGATAAACCAACAAACTGACTACTTGACCGACTGACTGAATAAATGCTGAACAATCGCCAGAACAACTGTGTGCCCAACCTAGCAGCCAACCAAAAGATTGATTGATAGTTTATTTTATTGACTGATTGACCGACTGATTAAATGACAGAACGGGGCTTTGTACATAAATAATTCTTTTGCAAGATTATAGGGATTGAGCGTTCCTTTTCTTTTCCTTGTTTTACTTTTGTTTTGTTTGTTTGTTTGTTTGTTTTTTTTTTTAGCAGAAAAAGGGAAAAATCAAGATCAATGCGTCGAAAGTCACCTTCGGCTACCGAAGCTGTCGATGAAGAACACACTTTTGAAGAGGACACAAAACTGTAGGCAGTTAAATTCGAGGAAATTATTATGAATTCTAAACAATCTAACGAGAAGAAATGGCAATTATATAGAAATCGATAATCTCGTCTTTGTTTTTTATTAAGCGTATGAGATACACGATAGAAAAAAACAGTTTTGTTAATTTTGCGTCTATTTAGAGGTAAACGAGGACTTAGTTATATTGAACCAATCTGTGTACGTTACTTAGTTAAACCAAATTTCACTCGATCTTTGGCTGTCTTTAAAAAAATCCCTAACAAAACGATTTTTTTTTCTAACGATAAGTTATAAGTTTTCAGATTCAGACAATTTAATTGATGTTTTAATGGTTTATGAGTTTGTGTTTCATATCCATGACTGATATGGTCTCCGTGGCCACTTCACATATCAGTGACATCATCTTATGGATCGTGTCTACAGTCACAAGAAGTTTCAACTTTCCCTCACCTATACAAAAACACCCATGCGGTTGATTAGGATCCTTTAAGACACCTGCTATGAGGAGTCTTTTGAGGGCAAATTAAGACAGCTGGAGATGGGAAGCGCATTAAAGGTAGAATTAAGTAACTGAATTGTGTTAATTGGCTTACAACGAGAGGATGTAATACCAAAAATTGTTATGGGAAGTCATTATCAAATATTAACTTCTAGAATGCCCTTTCACGGTGACTTGGAGGTTATGTAACTATGATGCCATTCTACCAGAATTTTAGTGTTTTAGGCCGGCGGAATGTTCTAAAATACGTTTCAAGAATTCAGTAATCTAGGAGTAATTATGCATTTCAAGCTAAACTGAGAGAGAGAGCCACTATGATGTACATCAAAGATTGTGCATTTAAAAGATATTGGGTAAAAACAGTGAGTCTGTGTCAGTGTAGAACTAAGGAACAGTCTGTAGTGGTTGGTAGAAGATAATCACGGTATCGCCTAAAGGAGTCGCTTCTTAGTAAGCATTTTTACGCATTGTTTAACAACGTAGTTCAGTTTGTAGCAGTGTAGGATTCTTTCTGTCTGTTAGAAAATACCGTGACAAAAGATTCCAAAGTGTTTTGAAGAGTTTTGATTTGATGCTTGCTCATTTTTCCTGCTTGATTATGTGCTTCATTATTAGAACAATACCAGGTTTTTCTTCATATTTTCTGCAGAGTTCAGAAAATGCATGCTTTCTGACTCATTGGATTATATAACATGTTGACCCTCATTGAAAACAAAAATAATAACCTATGTGCTTATATGAGATAAGAAAACTTAAATTAGTGAAGTTTTAGCAAATTGATCCATTGGCATATCAAAGAAGGTGCAAGTTATAATAGCACCATTCAGCTCAGAGAGGTTGATTAAAAATTTTCGTTCTTAGTAATTAGATAGTAATATAAATGCTGTATTCAATTGGATTATTATTGTCATTATTATGATAAAATAAAAATAACGAGAGGGATCAATAACACCTTGGCTATTTGAAGTGCTGTTTATTTTGTATACTTGGATATTTGCAGATGAGGCGAGTGTTTACAAACAGAAAATCAGTATGCAACAACGATGGAGTTATTTCTATTTCAGAAGAATAGCGCTTGGAGCTAATACAGTATAGTTTTAACTCGGCTTTGAACTTTGGCTATCGTCTGACAAGAGTTGAATAAGAACGCTAATTTACGTTATTATAAAGTGATCCTCAAAGACAAAAGTAAATGGGCAGTCCGAGTTTTGAAGGTTTTCATGGACGAAAACAAGAATCAAACACATTTAACACTCGTATAGTATGTATAGTTTCGTGTTCAAATAAAAAAATATTAGAACAAAACAAAACAGGAAAGATGAAAAACATAGCCAAATTAGCATAAATATAAAAATTCATACTAATTACGTTGGTGTCAGAGCGACTGCGATCATGCTTAGGTCCCTCATTGCGATCTCCGCTCATCGCAAGGGAGAAAGGCTCAGAAGTTACATCGGCCGCCCTTTGAGTGAAAAACGAAGAGCTTTCTCTCATACCCTTTCCAATTTCTAAAGAAAATTTTGTATTCTATTACCAAAAATGTATCATTGTGCGTGACTAGATTTTTTCGAAAATGGCCGCACGAAGAATATCAATTAATCTTTTTTAAGCATTTTAACTAGCTACGAAGCTTACCAAGAATCTCGATTTTAAAAATTCAATCACGTTTAACCAAGTTTGTTTTCTTTTGCTTTTTTACTTTTGCTGGTAGCGTTCTCAAAACAAAGAAACTGTGTTTCAGATGTAGTTAGAAAACACTGCAAGAAAAAAATTTAAAGTCTATTGTAATTGATAAAAGCATGGTGAAGCTTTGCGATGTAAAATTTTACTTACGAAAATATGACGGATTTCATATTAAATAATGAAACTGTAACAAAATTCTTGAACGTGATTGGCTATCACCAGTCCGATTTGAGCTGATAGGACAGAGTAGGCGTCATGCTTGTAAATATACAATGCAATAGGACAGTTAAAGGGACAGTTGACACTTCATGTCCGTGTAAGTTAACAGAACGCGTCGTGCGCGCGCGCTGTTGTCTCGCATTTCGCCAAGTTAACTATTGTTTCTTTTAAAAAACGTATAACCGATGTTTAGTTTCTTTCTAAAAGTTTGTAATTGTTTTGATTGATGGGTAACGGGACTGCATGTCGTCCAATTATGTCTGTAATCATACTCGTTAGTAACACATCGCTTCGTCGTCCGATAATCACTCGTATGATTACAGGCCGAATTGGACTCCACTCGGTCCTATTACTGGTATTAATCAGGACCGTCAAAATTTCCTTGAATGTGATTGCTGGATGAATTTCCCTTTTTTAACTAATTTTTTGCGATGAATCCGATTTCATTTTCCGGCATGTGACCGAATTGGACAAGAAATAAAATTAATCAAAGTGCTCTGTGAGCAAACTCGTGAATTGACACATGATTTTTTAGATTATGTTTAATGTTATCTGGTTTAGGGAATTTTGTGGTTGATTGTCATATCTAGCGTACGAGCGGTAGTTCAGTATTCGCTAATGTAGCAAAGAAACAAAGTAACGTTAGAATAAGAAGGCATTACAATTGAAATGATCATGCTATTACATTTGACAAGGTGGATGATGTCATGTGTTTTAAACGTCTATCATTTTTGTTTCTGGTTCAAAAGAAAAGGTTGGAAGTAAATGTGGGTGAAAAGTAAAATTTAATGTCTTTCGTTGTAAATATTAGAAAATCAAGGCAATACTGTCTTAATGAAAACATTAACGATTCCCTCTTTATCAAATGAGACTGTCATTTTGGATCTCCGCCTGGGTAGATTTAAGTCACGTGCTAGGCAACGTATAATCAATAACAAGATAGAATTTCATTATAGGCCTATTTATCAATTTTGTGGTGTGTAACTTTCGCATTTTAGTACGTTGTATGTATATTGAATCTTCAAATTGTCTTGAAACTTAAAAGAAAATTGTTCTTTAAAAATTCACTGAAAATCGGTAGCTAAAATTGTTTGTTTAGGTGTTATTTGATTTTCGTGTTAACTTGTAATTTCGTCAGTCGCCGGCACCTTTTGTTGCTTCACACAGGAAAAACACACGCGACGAAACGTAATGATCAATTTTGTCCTTAATCTCACGCCATAACAGAAAAAGCTTTTGAACATCTGTAAACTCCGAGCGCTTCGCAGTAAGTGATATTTTCAATGAATTTTCGGATTGTTTTCAAGTTCAAGGATTGTAAATTACAATTCATATGTTATGAAAGACGAAGGTTGTTCTGTTATTTCAGTGTGAATCATTGCATGCCTGCCAGTCGCTGGCGCCGCTTGTTGAGACTAAAATGAAAAAAAAAAAAACTCTTTGAAGATTATCATTGGCTTCTTTTTCACCCCACCATTATTCTTAGCAACAAAGGTCGCCATTTCGTCTGTTTATTGCTCGCCAAAAACTATCAAATGCACTCAAAAGCCTAAAATCTAAAAAAAGTTTACAGGAATCGACCAATCGAGCGAGCGAGCGAGCGAGCGAATGCCATTCCCCACATCGTATCTATAACTCGCTCTTGCGCATGCGCGCAATTCACGAGTTAAAAATTCAACCTTTACAGAGTAACACTGAAGGCAGCCATTCTAATCTCCACAGATTTCTAAGTAAAAGCTGTGGTATAATGTGGATGCGAAAAGGATACTGAAAGAAAAAAAAGTAAATTGCAAAATTAAAAATACATTATGTATTCTCTTCCATAACAGAAAATCTCTCCCTGTTTATAAAATGTCCTACTAAAGATCCTGAAAATCGCCACGACGGGCGTTCGCTTTAATTAACTTTGACTTCTATAAAACTCAGGAAAATGAAGAGATCCAATCAATCGGATTGTGGTTTTGGTATAAGTACCTTAATGTCTCACAATGACAAGCAGTCAACGGCTTTCTCTTCAGAATTTAAAGATGTCTAAATATTTAAAATAAGAGAAGAAATCCTTAAAGTAGGTGTGATTTAACAAAAAGTGTTGGTTACGTATTGATCAACCCTTATCGTATCGATAGCGAAATTTGTTATTAATTAGTCTTAAAGTTCGCACGAAACAAAGTATGCATGCATCAAGATTATTCAGTGATGAGATGCCTGAGCTTGACATCTGTAATCCAACATTTTCATCATGGGTTACAGAGCAAACATGCGCGTCTGCATATACAAAGGCCGTCCGAGTATTTTGCTATAATTGAGCCAGCTTATTCTGAATAATTCTAACTTTAACGTGTCCAGAGCCAAGGTTTCGAACACAAATCGCCAAAGCATGATCATAGTTCCTTTTCGCCTCCTCATCGTGACCCTGATCATTGTGTGCGTCACCAATATTTTCATAAGTTTCTCCAACTTTAAGATGATTACGTCCGAACTGTTTTAGGCAAATGTCCAGTGCAAGTACATGGTAGTCCATTGCTTGCTGGAAATCACTTACATTTCTGTATAGAGTACCCAGGTTATTGAAAGAATCTGCGACATCTACATGCTCAGGTCCGAGCTGTTTCAGACGAATGTCTAGTGCACGTGTATGGTAGTACTTTGCTTGCTGGAAATCAGCTAGATCACTGTACACAGTACCCAGGTTATTGTAGGAAGATGCGACATTTCCATGCTCGGATCCAAGCTGTTTCAGACGGTGCACGTGCATAGTTGTCCTTTGCTTTCTGGAAACAGCCTAGATCACTGTGCACAGTACCCAGTTTATTGTAAGAAGCTGCCACACCTACATGCTCAGGTCCGAACTGTTTCACACGAATGTCCAGTGCACGTACATGGTTGTACTTTGCTTTCTGAAGATCACTTAGATTTCGGTACACAGTACCCAGGTTATTGTAAGAAGCTGCGACATTTATATGCTTAGGTCCGAGCAGTTTCACACGAATGTCCAGTGCACGTGCGTGGTAATCCTTTGCTTTCTGAAAATCACCAAGATCACTGAATACAGTACCCAGGTTATTGTAAGAGGCTGTCACATCTACATGCTCAGGTCCGAGCTGTTTGGGATAAATTTCTAGTGCACGTGCATGGTTATCCTTTGCTCTCTGGAAATCACCTAGATCACTGTATACAGTACCCAGGTCATTGTAAGAGGCTGCCACATCTACATGCTCAGGTCCGAGCTGTTTCAGACGAATGTCCAGTGCACGCGCAAGGTAGTACTTTGCTTGCTGGAAATCACCTAGATCACTGTATAGTACCCAGGCTTTTGCAAGAAGTTGCAAAATCTACATGCTTAGGTCTGAGCTCTTTCAGATTAATGTGCAATCCACGTACATAGTAGTCCTTTGATTGCTGGAAATCACCTAGATTTCTGTATACAGTACCCAGATTATTGTATGAAGTTGCGACAGCTACATGCTTAGGTCCGAGCTGTTTCAGACGAATGTCTAGTGTACGTGCAAGGCAGTCCTTTGCTTGGAGGAAATCACCTAAACCACTGTATACATTACCCAGGTTATTGTAAGAAGTTGCGACATCCATATGCCAGGGTCCGATATGTCTCAGACGAATGTCCAGTGCACGTGCATGGTAGCCCTTTGCTTTCTGGAAATCACCTAGATCGCTATATACAGTACCCAGGTTATTCTACGAGGCTGCGACATCTACATGCACAGGTCCGAGCTGTTTCAGATAAATGTCTAGTGCACGTGTATGGTTGTCCTTTGCTTGCTGGAAATTACTTAGATGACTGTATACAGTACCCAGGTTATTGTAAGAATCTGCGACATCTACATGCTCAGGTCCGAGCTTTTTTAGACGAATTTCCAGTGCACGTACATAGTAGTCCTTCGCTCGGTGGAAATCACGGAGATTACTGTATAAAGTACCCAGGTTATTTTAAGAAACTGCGACATGAGTTTGCTCATGTCCAAGCTGTTTAAGACGAATGTCCAGTGCACGTGTATGGTTGTCCTTTGCTTTCTGGAAATCACCTAGATCACTATATACAATACCCAGGTTATTGTAAGAGGCTGCCACATCTACATGTTCAGGTCCGAGCCGTTTCAGGTAAATGTCTGGTGCACGTGCATGGTTTTCTTTTGCTTTCTGGAAATCACCTAGGTCACTGTATACAGAACCCAGGTTATTGTAAGAAGCTGCGACATATACATGCTCAGGTCCAAGCTGTTTCAGATGAATGTCCAGTGCATACGTATGATAGTTCTTCGCTTGCTCGAAGTTACCCTTACATCTGTGCGTGGTTCCCACAAGGAGATAGAGTTTTGCTTTTCCGAGAGCGTCGTTTGCATCACCTGAGTGTATAATTTTCAAGGCCACTTCGAAGTAGGTCATAGCAGCTTCGTATTCACAATATTTCCTAGGATCAGAAGGTCATTACGGTAATCTTGCAAGGGAATAACACCCATTTTGCTGACTTGAGATTATTCTTGCATAGAAAACAGACATGGCTGGATTTTAGTCTCCGGTTACTAAGAACTCAGCTAGTATCCAGCCATCTTAACAGAACAAGCTTGGTCAATAACTCCAATTTATCGACCAGTAGCACGGAGCTTGCGTACTTATTTTGCCGCTGTGTTATGGTTCATAAAAAAACGAACAGTATACGCACAGAAGATAGGGCATGACATATATAGAATTTTCTCGTAAGGCAACCCTTATACACTCATTTAGGACTTGTTTCGAAACTGCTTTTCAGACCACTAGATTTTGGCAAAGATTCTAACATGTATTTTCCAGGCGTGTTATCTATCAGCCCTTCAGTTCAACTTGTCTACTGGAAATTTGTTTCGTATGGCACATTTAGGCTTCAAAACGTTTTTATCATACTGCATTGAAGATTACAGCGTTAACGTATTAAGTTTGAGTGCAACTATATTTGATGGCCTTTCTCGCCTTTACGTAAAATCCTATAGACTTACTCTGGCCATTCCTCCTGTTTTTCGGAACAGCTTCATTAACGAGTCGAAACGCAAGTTTCTCTGATGATTTTTTATTGTGTTCTTCGCATTATTCACCCGCTGATGAGCGAATAATGTTCATTAGCAGGGGAGGGCGCACCAATCAGTTACTGACATCAATAAAATAGCTAATTTTGTATCTACTGATTCAATTCAATCACCTTTTTTTTTTCTTAGTTGTCATGTTATTAGCAGTTAATAAACTAAAATATTGCTGTTTTAAAGGGGGCCTTGTTTTGGCGTTGATCATTTCTATCCGGTTTGGGTCGAGCAATAATCCAAAATGTCAAAGTTTCTTGTTTTGCTCCAGTTCTTCAAAATTCTAACAACTTTTACTATTACTACTAGTGAACAATATCGCAGATCTGATGAAAAGAATAATGTTTATTTTGTCGAGCATTTGAATAGAATGCTAAACATTGATCAACTGGCATCTTACAAAGTCTACGATTCAATGGCCTGTGGCCTTCACTGCATCCGACACGAACTTTGCATCTCTGTCAACTTTGCAGTTGAAGCGGATCTAACGGGACACTCCTGTGCGCTGCTGAAAGCGGACAGATTTCGATATCCCAACAAACTTAACTGGAACAACTCTTATCATCACTACAGTTTAGCGGTAAGGAAAAAGTTTATTAACGCTAAAATGATACCTAAAAACTCATATCAGATATGTTTCAGATTAAAACCTCGAGGCGAATACTATTCAAACCGAAATTGAGGATTCCGTGGAAAATAAGCATACTCGCAAAGAACAAAAACAAAAACAAATACTTTAAGATGAATGTGTTATTTATAAAAGAAAGAACTAATCTGGTTGAAAATGATTGCGTCCTCACATAAGATTATTTTGCAAAAACAAAGAAACGGCAAAAATTAAAAAAACATCAAGAGTTTCAAAAACGGTTTCAAATATACGCTTTAATGACTATTCTGGACAGGAAAAATATGTGCTGCTCATACATATCCATGGTTAACGCAGAGCTGTAATTTTGTTGTTGTCGGGCGGCCTAGTTTTTTCTTTCATTGACTAGGAATACCGGGCTAACTTTGACATTGTTTTTTTCTACACATCCAGTTCTTTCTATTGCTACCACTATCAGATTGAAAATATGAACCGACATGGTGCGTGCGCCTTCACGCGAAATAATCTAACTAGTGTTAAGTTCAACTGAGCGACAACTGATAAGTTCTTTTAAGTGCCTCCTGTTGCCATAGTGTCCTGACACTAAAACAGTAAAAAGAGGCACATGGTGTTTGGTCAAGCCGTCACCTATTGAATTAATCAGTAGCGTAAATCGTTTCCTATACAAAAAGAAATTATTAAGGATGGAAATTGGTAAAAATCGCAATGAAAACAACTTCTCAAACAATGGAGACTGTATGAAAAAAAAAAAAAAGAAAGAAAAAGTGAAACAACTTCTCGCACAAACAATGTATGGCCTGCATGCAAAGAAGCAATGCCGATTTCATTTCCTCTTTGTTTATTTTCATTTCATACCTCTTTATCATCGATTGTATAATTTTCTTGTCTTTTCCCGGTGAACCTACAAAAAACCCCTTCTATCAAGGTCTTTAAATAAAGTACTTTACTTATCGAACTACTTCAATCATGCTAGTTCAATTTCTTGTGGAATAATCACGGCAGCCGATCAGAACAGAGGGCGATTTTACGGAAAGCCTCATCATTTACTTAACAACTATTCACGGAAGTATAGGTGGCTAATGAGAGATATTTACATAGGTGCACGACGGCGAAGTAAATATCCACTGCTCACCACCAATACCGAGATGTAATAGTATTAGTATATACTAAAACAGAGAGATAATATAGCACAAAAATAGGATTTCAAAAGTGTTTAGCAAAGGATAATCGGAATTTGAGTAGCCAATCAGAGCGCGCCCTCAACGCTAGCCAGTGTTTCAATATATAATATATAGAGAATAATACATGAGCGCGCACACTGAAGAGAAATTCTATATGTACAAGCAACCATGTATTATAATTAGTTTTGCATAGGCCATAAAGATAAAAACTCAATGGGAGACTTTGTGGTGGCTTCTGAAATCAGTCAGTTGAATATATCTTGTCAGTTTTAATAAATCTCTGAAAACCGATGTTTGTTACAAATTCCTTCCCAGTCCATAGCAAAAAAGGAGACAAAGAGATGCCAGCTAAGCGATTCTGACCTATCTTCTGGTCATGTAAATTTTTCAACAGAAGATGGAGCATTATATAAAGGAATAAAGGTTATGACACAACTCGATTTTAATGATATGGGACTCTCGGGCGGGGAGCCTATAGAAATGCATGTTTTATTTGACTCAATGTCAACCATCATAGGGCTCATTAATCAAGATTTGATTTTAAAATAGATTGCAGCCTTTTTTCTTACACGGAGAGTACACTTCTCACCCAGTTGTCAGGTGCTCAAATATTCATTTGGTAAATAGTTTTTTAGAAGTTAAAGCATTTAAGACCAAATCACTTTCGAAAGGATATTCGTTTATTTCTATTTTTTCCATAATTTTAGAGCCCCTGCATGGGGGATGATCCGTGCAAAGAGAATGAAAGTTGTCTTGTTGACTACAAATCAAACACTCAGTTCTGTAAGTGTATAGAAGGTAACTGGAGACCCGGTGGTCCTTCGTATCTCGATACTCAAACTTTTGCAGACTTAGAGATTAGTGTCCTCTTTAACAGATTGAACAAAATGTGTGCAATAAAACAATTATTTAATTCGTTTTTTGCGTGATATCATGAGTTATCAAACCTAGAGTCTGCGTTATCTGCCTCAGCCTTCGATCACGGCATTGATAATTCATAATACCGTGCTTAACCTAATCCAATAACGGCTTATTGTTATCTGACTTCGAATATGGGACAGGAATGGTGTGCATATGCGAGTTACTTAAGTCGTCGGAATGGTATACAATCTGGGTAATATATTCATATTTTGAAGGATTGCTTGAAACTTTGAGGCCACTTTATTACAAATGATAATTTGATATTGTCAAGGAGCCATATCCTCAGCGATAGTATCATAGAAGTTTCTAATTGCTAATTTCATGATACCTCGCTCATCGTATAATCGCCTTCGAGTTAATTTTACCGAAGAAGATGGGGCACTGTTTAAAGGAATACAGGTTATAATACTGGTTGATGTTAGTATTAGAGAGCTATGAGGCGTTGAATTGAGTTTAATGGAGTGGGAGGGCTGGAGAGTGAAAATATTTAACTCGGGGTCATAATGTAACGACTAAGTGCCACGAGCTCTCTGAGTCTTCGCCACGAGCCGAATATATTCCAGTATGGCCCTGTCACTCAATAAGCCCTTTAACACATGACCACTACTTCTCGAAACTTTCGAAAATTTTTGTTTCAGCTTAAATAGGACCCGAAAGACGAGTACACGCGGTACAACCACAAGAAAGATCCTACTTTAAAAACTGTTCACTTTATTTTTTCGAGTCAGAACAAGAAAATCAGAATTCATCGAAAAACGGGTCTTACTTTCTCACTTCTTTATTTCCACCGAGTACAAGTCCACAGTTAGAAGCTTTCTTTGTGATTGCGCACGGGGTGTCAGGCGAGTCATATAACGTTATATGTTTTCCTACTTTTGAGGGTGCAGGCCTAAAGGTTATGACGCCATTAATTTTTATTTTCATTACAGACAATAACGTTGATACTCTCAGTGAGTTATATCCTCAGATGTTTAATTCATAGATTGCCCCAAAAACACTATTATCAAGATGATTCCTCAACTGACGGTGAGTACTGGGTTTACCCTGATGAAGAAGAACCATTTCAAGTGCTGTGTGACATGAAAACTGATGTTGGAGGATGCACCACCTTTCAAAGGCGCAAGGATGGCTCTGTAGACTTTTATGTCAGCTGGGATTCATACAAAAAGCCTTTTTGTACTTTTGGAACAGAATTTCAGATCAGCTTTTTAGTGTCACTATTACTGGACTCAACAAAACGAGTTCTTTTTCTTCCATGTAAAGTGATAAAGATTAAAAAGTGAAATTCTTGACATAATTTTTTCCGCTGGCTTTGTTTCTTTCCGATGGAAATAATTGGGGGACAAATGCAGACGTAGACGGGGGTTATTGTGTGATAACTGTCCGGTGAGTTTACAACACATGACTAACTATAAAGTAGCTAATTTAATTGCGCAGAAAATGGAAAGGTGGGTTATAGAAGTCGGTAACTTTATACTCTCAAAGGATTACACCTTTGGGTTTCTATTCTAAAGATTGTCCTAGGAACTGCCTTGACCATTATCAAAATGGCTCCACTTCCGACGGAGTGTATTTGATTTACCCTGATGAAGAACAACCCTTCCAAGTACTGTGTGACATGACAACTAATGGTGGAGGATGGACCACCTTTCAAATGCGCATGGATGGCTCTGTAGACTTTTATGTCGACTGGGAATCTTACAAAAAAGGCTTTGGAAATCTGGAAAGAGTTTTGGCTTGGGAATGACTACCTTCACCGTCTCACTGCATCTGCCAACATGGTGTTTCGAATTGATATGGAGGATTACGAAGGCGACCAAAGATTTGCCGAGTACACGACCTTCTTTGTGGCCGAAGAAAGCAATGATTACCGGGTAACGATCGATACATACCGAGGCACCGCAGGTGATGCATTACTATCTCTCAGTAGGCCTATCAGGTTTGTTTCAGGCATTTCGGTTTTTCGTATAATGCTTAGTGAATAGTAATATAAAGCTAACCCTGAGAGCTCTGCGCAAGAACCGAGAAAAGTATTCATTACCCACTGAAGATGAAGATCTCTACACTTGTTCAAGTTAAACATCTCTTTCTGAGAATGTACTGCTACAGGCAACATTGCTGATCAAAAGATCCAACTTATATCTGACACATATTGCTGACAATTATAGCTCCTTTTGAATTGGTGCTAGTACATTCCTCTACGCTACATTATTAACCATAAAATGTATTTTGTTGATTCCTAACGTTACCATTTGTCCTTCACTTGCCTGATGGGGGAATATTCTTTTTCTACACTTTGCTGATAATGCAGCCTTATTGCTGACCATACAATGTTATCAGTAGCATTGTTGTTCAGCTCTTCCTTAGTTTCTTAAAAAATTCTTTTTTCATATCAGAAATATGAAGTTTACAACCAAGGACAGTGACAACGATGTCGATAACAGTAATAATTGTGCCTTTCACTATAAAGGCGCCTGGTGATACAACTATTGCCATAACGCAAATCTAAATGGTTTGTACCAAGGAGGAGGTAACGCACAAGGAATTAAATGGGAACCATTTCGGGGACAAGATTATTCGTTAAAGCACATCGAGATCAAACTTCGACCAGCATGATTTGTATCTTAGAAGCTGCGTGTTTAAGCCTTCAGCAGACTATAATGAAAATACAGTGTAATAACAACAACAATGATAATGATGATAAGAATTACTATAGTAATTGTAATAATCATAATAATTATAACAATTATAATAATTATAATAATTCTAAAAAATTCATTATAATGAAAATGCACATCAAGATGTTCCATTGCAAATAAATAGAAGGTCTGAAAATTAGAAAAAATATGAGAAAACGAAGACTTCATATTAATGACGAAATCATAATTAAAAGTGAATTTATTAAAACAGCTTTGGTCCTAAACAGGATCTGCTTCTGAGGTGAACGTATCTTTTTATTATCTTTATTATTATTATTATTAATATTTTTTTAAATAAAGTGCACAGATTATTCTTTCACAACTGCGATAGAAAAAAAATTAAATAAATAATCCTCATGTTTTAATCAACTAAGATTAATCTTAAGGTTCGTGAATAACATAACCAACTGATATGTAGCTTTTGTTGCAAAACTTTTTTATAAACTTTGCATGGTTTGGTAAGGTCACAAATACTAGCTGCATCAACTGAAAGGCCAAGAAACATTTTTGAAAGCACAGTCGCGCGAAAAGATTACCTATTTACTTTTAGGGGACTCTTCTTTGCACAGGCTTTTGACTATAATCAAAATATTTTGGCCTCATAGAACTTCACCTTGACATGTAAACTAAACTTGCAATTAATTTCTATCGTAACTCCTTATAAACGGAGGCTGCCATACTGCTTGATATTATATTATATAAAGAAAGGTGCTAGTACTTGATTTACCTCGATTTCTTATGTAGGAATAGTGATCAATTCCCTGCAGTTACTGTTGTTGCAGAGCAAGTCGTTTGCATCACTCTAGTCCGAAATGACAAAGAAATGTCAGACATATCTAGTGAAAATCTTCACCTATCAAGAGATGGATATATCTTCCATGTGATTAATAAGTTTGTAACAGTTATAATAAAGCTTCTAGGTTAATAACATTTCACTCATACTTTTCCCATCAAACCCTTGCTGTTATTTCGTAGAATTATATTTATCTAGCTTGTTTGGTAGCCAATTTCTGGCAGTTGTCTTGTCTCATTCATTGTCCGAGCAAGTTCCAGCATTTTGCTGCTCTAAGGTTCATTGTCATTAAGCACGACTAGCGGAGGGCTGTAATATCTGAACAAATCATTGGATTGGACGTGTCTACGGACAGTTTCATCATAATTTTATGACACAAACTGTTCTGTTTGCTTGCCTCTGAGAAAAGTTTAGTAGCTTTCCGTCTAAATCTTACTGATTGGCTGGTGAAACAGTTTGTTCGCCCATAATAATTGTTTGATCGAAAGTCAAGAAAACATCCAGACAATACTGACTTTACACATACTGATTGATGGTTTTAAGAACGGTCGCGTGATAATTCAACGGCGTACTCTGTTTTCATTCTGGTACTTTCCTTGTACCTGTTAGTCTAGTCTGGCAAAAAAAAAAAATTAAACATTCAATCACTTTTCCTCATTATAAACTTTCTGAAGGTCAAGAAAAACATGCATCTTTGCATAACATTTCTTTTTTTTTTTTTTGTACGGCATAGGCCGTATTTCAGGAGCAGACCTGGGAGCTGTTAACCTCACTTAAAAGGTAGCAGGGCAAAAACTGAAGGGAAAAATGATAAAAAAAAAATAGAAGTGGATCCGGAAAGTTCCTTTCAGTTTGAGTGTGTGGATGGAGAGCGATGTCAATCTTACAACTTTGGAACCGTTAATGGCTACCAAGAGATATTCAAATGCAAGCTATGCGACTCTGATCGATTTGTTGGATTTGCTAACATAACACAGAGGAATGATGGTAAGCCAAATCTGTCTTAGTGCATCAAAAGTTACTTGTGGCTCAAAGTTTAAATCTTATTATCTAAAATTGTAGCTGGATCTCTTAAAATGTTTTCTAATTGTGATAGATCAACCTTACTCTACCTAACATAAATTATGTCGATAAAGTTAATAAGAATCTAAAGAACTATCTAAGGATTCTGCGACAATCTGGAGAGAAAGTTGCTGATGTTTGCCTTAAGGAAAAAAGCCCGGAAGAGCGCTAATAAACAACAACAATAACAACTTCAAAACAGGTGGGCCACAAGAAAGAAAAAATTTAAAACCACTTTAAGGACATCATTTTTGCAATGAAAAGTTAGTAATCAGGAAAATAAACCATGCTCCATTTATGACATATATCCTGATATAAAAATTCCGGCGTTATCCTATCCGTATATCAGTCGATGTATAGTTTTGAATGAGAATTTAAGTTCCTGAAGATAGCATAGATAATGTACTTGAAATTAAGATATATGGCGGTTGTATTTTTCCACTATAATTTCAATTAAGTGAATTAGTATTTCAGGGTATTGTCAAAGTCAAGCAACATTTTCACCAAACCAAATGTTGTCTGCATAAATTCGACTTTATGAACCTGTTTTCATCACAATTTTTTTTTCTTTTAAGACGAAAAAGACAAAATCGTTGGAAAAAGTACAACGAATGTCGCTGGCACTGCTCACAATGCTTCCCAAGAGGCCTTGGAATGGTGTAATGGTAAAGTTTGGCTGTCAGTGGTGATTGGTTTGGTCGCTTCTGAAGTCACAGTATCCATATTTTAAAATCAGTTGAGTTCGAGATAAAGCGAATAAATAACTTGATAAAAAATTGTAATAATCGTAAGATGATAATGTGACCTTGAAAAGAAAAAATAGAAGCGCTAGCTTTTCCCTTCATAGCGACATCATTTTATTTCGGTCAAATTTTAATGTAATATCAGGTGGCTTGTAAATGTTTCTTTTCAAGCTAGAATTGGAATCTCGATTCCCGAGATAATACACGCGCATGCTATAAACACCAAACCAATAAAGGATCTTTTCTTTCTTCATTCCTTTTCCTATTCCTTGGAGCGTTGTTATATGGAAGCGGTCAACAACGTTCGCGGGTCTTGATTACTTTAACGAGGATTAGGGTCTAACTTGTCTTTTATTCAAAAACGATCTTGATCACACGGGGTCTTATCCTGAACTGAAACGTTAACTATAATTTTCTCTCTAAAAAGAATTAGTCACGGAGGCGACAACCTAGCCAGAAAATATTTCGCGGCTCCTCTTGGAAATGATAACATTTAGCTTTAGCGGAAGCGGTTACATCGCTCTTCATGCATTCAGGTAAAAGACGTGGTGGCTGACTTTACTGGATCGATCCAAACAGTGGTTCAACAGATTACTCTTTTCAGGCTTTTCCCGACATGCAGATTGATAGCGGAGGCTGGACACTATTTTCTACGAAAGTGTCTTCGTCAAAGTAGCGTTCCGGGAATAGCAGCAAAAACAACAGACGCAGATGCAGCAAGTCTCATTCACCCTGACATAGGGGACTGGCAAGAAGTTATGTTCCGGTTAAGTGACGTCAATACCATTCTGGTTAATAAAAACAGGAAGGCAGGTGCTCCAAATAAGGACAAAACAGACTTCGACAAGTTCTTGATGGGAACAACATACAATATAATGTGATGTAATGCAATCCAAGGTTTTTACAAATACACGCGGTAGATCGCTAGGAGAGGAATCCCCCTTCTGGTTTGTCACATGATCAAATTTCCACTTCGATTCAAACGGAGGGATATCTGAATTCCATTTTGACACGGACAAGCGGCTTAAAATGTGGAATAGTGCTAACAGCTCAAACAGCTATGTCGCTTCCGACGGGTTACGGGTCGCGAGTTACTGTTATTTAAACATTCGCATCTGGGTGATGGTACGATACAGGCAAACTGAAGTTGAAAACTGAGATTTTTTTATTAGGATTTTACTCTCACTACTGGAATAAAAATAAAAATAACGAGAGGGATCATTAACACCTTGGCTGTTTAAAACCGTGTTTGATTGGTACACTGATATATTTGCAGATAAAGCAAGTGTATCCATGCGATGTCTCAAATCAACTAAAGCAATAAAAACAAGCATGCAAAAAAACAAATGAAACTGTTCACGTAGAATAAAAGAGAACCAGTGAAAATGATATCCCTTAAGCGGTCAAACAGATCCAGAAAAACTAATAAATGCCTAAGAATATCACATGAGAAATTATCATCATCTCCTCAGCTCTGTGTTAGTAAACCTAAAGTTAGCAAGCAAAAAATACGTTCAACTTGAACAGCAGTAAAGTTTTGTGACTTCACTTAGAACTTCAGTGAAAAAAAACAAAAATAAAAAGGAAAGTAATTTGAGAAAGTTATGCAAAAGTTCCCGATTGCTTTTATAAAGCATTCAAGTTCTTTCCGTAACTCGAGAAATGAAGGAACATAGCGTTTACTTGATTAATATATATTTTCTTAATACATGATCTGAAAGATAGCTATTCCTAATAGCCAATCAGGCGTTGATATTTTCAGTCTTTCATAAGAATTTTCATTTTAAGATAATGATCTGAAAAAGCTGTATGCAGCCGGCTTTCTTTATATGACTTCGTCGCTGTTTTAAGGCATTCGATCTGAATCGAAGTGAGGGAACAGCGAAAATATATTTCAGGTATTTACTCCTTTTTGTCACTAAAAAGGTCGATACAAGAAAAGATAAGATTAGACGTCAGTGAAATTTGACAGAAAAAGAACCCAGTGAAGGGCAGATCTTTCGTCTCTAAAGGAAGAAACTGGTATTTTTGGAATAATTACATAAGCGTTCTTCAAGAGCCGATGAAAAATCCATAATTACTCAGGTCTGCCATCAAATACTGCGCAGCCTTAAAAAGGGTATTAAGAATAGAAATTGTTTCACTGATTCCTGATATTTTCCATATTACTTGTTAATATCTATTTAGCCATTCTCCGCTGCGATTATAACAATAACAACATTTTCATGTTTTTATATCCGGTGAACTGTTTACAGCGACACGTTGTTTCTGGCTCCTACTCAGAAGCGGAAATAAAAGAAAGAAAAACTGAAGAAAAAAACCTTCTTAAGAATTACGTCATTGAGGAAAATGTGATTGCAAAAGTAGGGGAGAAGTAAACATAAATAATTTATTTACAACCCTTCTTTTCTAGCATAAGGGTAATTTCATGATATTGTGATAATTCAAATTGTTCTTATTGTCAAATGTGTAGAATGTAGCTCAGAGACGTTTCAGTGAAAGTGTCAGTCAAACATAGCAGTTTCTAAAAAGATAGTATTTGTCATGATAATTGTGATATAAATGGATCTTGTCGTTTTCTGAACACCCTTGGAATCTGAGGTATGTGATGAGATTCCGAGAACATACAAGGGGATTTTCCCGGATAAATTAAATGCATTCTCGATCATTTTACTTTATTTGAGTATATTATTTAAACTCAACTCAATCTTCAAACTTCCCCTCAGCCCATAAGCTGAAAACAGGACGATGGTGTCCAGAAGGACTTTCTGGGGTTTCATTACTGCTTTCTGTAAGCACTTTTTTCTTTATTTCCTAAAGTGTCATTTTAAGCGACTAAATATTTCATTTAAACCTGTTTCAAAAGATTGGAAATAACTACTTTAAGACTGAAAGTATGGTTCTTACGAGAGTACCTTATGTTTTCCTCAAGTATTCTCGCCCGAATAATATCAACTCGGGAGAAAGTAAGTGACACGCGCACGGGAGAGACACACTGTGGAGGAATTTTGCTAGAGGAAAGTACGAAAATAGAGTTACTGCTGCCTGGGAAATTGTGAGAAAATACGGCACCGAAGTTTATTTTCGCCTCTCTCTCGAGTCCGATTGATTACGTTTGCTGCAAACCATGTTCGTGACTTAATTTATGTAGGGCATATGGTCGACAAAACAAAATACGTTATTGCTGTTCTTCGTTCAATTTCCAACTTCATTGTACTACAAAACGATGGTCTCTTCAATTATATAAAAAAAAAAGATAGAAAAGAAAACAGAAAATCCACGGTGCTCAGAATCTTTTACTTTTCGTTGTTCAGCACTGAATGCGCTCTCGCGTAATTATGCAAACCATGTTCGTGACTTAATTTATGTAGGGCATATGGTCGACAAAACAAAATAAGTTATTGCTGTTCTTCGTTCAATTTCCAACTTCATTGTACTACAAAACGATGGTCTCTTCAATTATATAAAAAAAAAAAAAGATAGAAAAGAAAACAGAAAATCCACGGTGCTCAGAATCTTTTACTTTTCGTTGTTCAGCACTGAATGCGCTCTTGCGTAATTATGACATTTGCATTTCTCATGGAAAAAACCTGTCCAAACGGCGCTTGGTTAGAAAATTTCAGCCGACAAATTTTGAAAGCAAACCGATAACCGAAAGAAAAGATCAATTATATGTCTAACGGAAAAAACATATCTTAATAACGGTGTAAATTTATAGTGCGCTGGTTAATTTCATTCGACATGCGATATTTTTTTTATCAACTCCGTTTTTCGATCATTGCGCGATGCATGATGCTGAAATCGAGAATTACGAGCCGACTCAGCTTAACACTTTGCTGGAGCGATCCAACGCCAAAATTAAAAACAAACATGGTTAAACCTCGGAAACGACGATTCCATTTCATCGAAATTGATTCGGACAAAGACTGAATAATTCCTTGAACTGTTTAGCGGGACTTTGAACTTTTTTGCGCCTTATAAATGTGCAGATATCATTGCATATTATTGTTTTGACCGTACGCGGTTGTTTTGACCGAACGCACGGTTGGAATAAATTATTTTTGCACTTGATGCGCGCGCTTTGCTTATGCTTAATTATGATAAGCCATCGCGTATTTTTCCATGTATATTATTAACACGTAATCACATGATTTTTCTCGTGCAATTTGGGATAAACAAGCAGTTGTTAATTTTTTCAAAGACCACAAAATTGCACAAGCCCTATGGGCTCGTACAATTTTGTTAGTCTATAATAAAATTTACTCGTGCTTATTTATTCCAAATTGCACTCGAAATCATGTGATTACCTATACAAAACAAGGAATTTAATGACGTCTGTGCCGTCTAGAAATCTCTGAATATCTACAGATCATGTCAGGTTTCAAAGCATCAGCGAGTAATGCGCTTAAGTTACGAACGTTATCCTTTCTTGGCCAATTTTTCAATCGCTATAAGATGTAATAATCTCGAAATATTGACCTTAAACTTCTACAAAACCATTTGGAATTCTAATATAGACCACATGAGGTCTATATTAGAGCAAGATGTGTGTATACACGGGAAGGGTGAAGTCTAAAGCTTCATTAATTCTTTGGAATGTGTGATACTGATGATACAGTTTCCTCTATTGTTCCTCTTTTGCTCCTCATCAGTACTATTGTTATATCTTTCCAGTGTGATGTCTATTCCACATAGTTTTCATATAACCAGTCTCCGCGTTGTCTAACGTATATAGCTTTTCATAAAAACGTTATTTCAAGTTTAGCGTTTCCTTAAACGTCTCTGAAAACAACTTCCATTCAAGATGCTCTGTTTCAATAGCTTTGGTGAAGTGTACTCTCATTTTCTCTTGGTTTTACAAGCAGTTGCACTAATAGTGGAAGTACGCCTTCAACGAGTTGTCCCATCGTTTCACTCAACTCAGCTCTTGCAAGCTCCAAAAGGAAATTACGTGGAACTGAATTTCACCTTGAAGATTTCACATCCAACACCATGCATTGATGACATGTACCTTGAGGTTCGCGATGGAAACAACGAGTCTTCCAATCTTCTTGGCGTATTTTGTGGGAGGAATATTTCTAGTACTGTGCGATCCAGTGGACAGAACTTGTGGTTGAGAAAATCAGATAAATTCAATCACTGGTGGCTCTATAAAAATTTCAGCGGTTCATACAGTAACAAAACAGCTAATACAACAGGCAAGCATTGACTAACTGAATTTTTAATAAGCCACTGAAAGACAGTGCGTATTTTGAGAGTTTTACACTTCTGATGAAAGGAAAATGGCCATAGCTAATGCTTCTTGTATTCAACTGCTTTTGTAATTCCTAAGAATTCTTCTTTTTTTTTTTTTTTTTTCCAGTCAAACCCAACCTTGAGAAAGTGGTCGAGACTCAGTTCGTTCTTTTCAATCATTCCTCTCTCTAATTCCTAAGAATTCTTCTTTTTTTTTTTTTTTTTTCCAGTCAAACCCAACCTTGAGAAAGTGGTCGAGACTCAGTTCGTTCTTTTCAATCATTCCTCATCTCTTTGGTGTCCAGCACAAGGTGCACCAGCACCAGTCATTGTTTGGAGAAAGAACGGCATTCTGGTACAGAACAGTACAAGTGTACTATATCAGCTGAACATTACTGGAGAAAACAATGACAATTACAGCTGTGAGGTGAACACACAGGATGGTGTTGACAAGAAACGAATCCATCTTGTCATCGAGAGTGAGTTTTAGTTACAAAAATGTGATTCTTAACCCAATCAGACTAAGAGGGAAATATATCGGAAATTGCAGAGTTTCTATACATTGCTGGTAAAATTAACAAATCCTGACGCTTTTTAACCTGGCTTCGCATCTAAGAGGCTGACAAAATACTTTTATTGATCCAGCACTAAATTCCCTTTACTTACACTGGATTGTCATTGACTGTTACAGGGCAATTCAGTATTATTAACTGAGTTGATAACGTAAACTGGCCACCGTAAAGAGTTTAAAGGCTGACGTCTTGAGCGTTAGCCCTTCGTTAGAGCGAAAGACACAGCGCCACAGTTTCTTTAGAAACTAACCCCCTTTAGTATTGAGTGTTCATGAGACACCTTGAAGCTTTTTCAGAGGACTCAAATGCACTCTTGCAGCAATTCCGACAAAAGAGACTTACAGGTATTCACTAACTTACATCAACGATACGATATTAACAGCATTTCTTCTTTTTCTAGGGTGTCCAGATCCCTGCCGGTGTACCACGGCAGATGGAATTATGCGCGCAGTTACCCGCATTGAATGTAAAGGAAAACATTTACAGTCTGTTCCACGTCGCTTGCCCTGTTCTACAGAGAAATTGTAAGCATATCAGCTCTTCTTTTGGAAGGGTGGGTTGGGGGAAGGGGGAAGGGGGGGGGGGGGGAGGAATACACAAAAACAAGAAAAGGCTTGAAACGTTCGACTTTAATCAAGGATACTGATCCCCTATTCAGGGATTTGGAAGACAACCAGATAGAGGAGCTCCCACCTGGAGTCTTCGAAAACAAAACCGAGTTGGCCGTCTTGTAAGTAAACAATATATATGCTTACGTTGATATTAACGCGCAATTATTTACGCATTGCTAAATGTCTGACGCTTGGTGAGATAAAATGAGGCAGGGAGAATTCGAAAGGTGACCTTCCTTCCAAATTTTCTCGCTATAGTTGTATAGCTTCACCCACCCCTCCCGCCTCTTCACTCTCTTTACCAATACAGCAGTGATACTCTCCTGTGTGATTGCTAAATAAAGTTTCAACTCTTCCAGATGGCTACATTCCAACAAGATCAAGAGGTTGCGAAATGATTCATTTTCTCAGTTAGTCAAGCTGCGGTGGCTGTAAGTGCAAAGTGGCCATCATATCGGCTAGTACACAGCCTTCTCAAATATGAAAAAAAAGCTATAATGACAAAATATAGATTAGCTTTTACTCGCTCAAGCAATCATGATTACTAATGAAAGAAAGATCTTACTGAATTCAGTCCATTTCTTAAGTATTTAATTTACCAAATGCCGGTTTGAAATTGTTTATAAAAATCCCATCTTATTGTTATCAATCCCACTGCTTTCAAAAACATGGTTGGAGGGATGCATTTTACGTTATATTAATTTGACGTATTCAGCCCAAACCATCACCTGGTCTAATGTCATAATATCAATCCAAGAGAATACAATCTGATAAACTTTTTACATTCTCTTAACCAATGCCAATACATTTAAAATTTTGCAGAAGGAAAAATTGACCTTTATCTTCAAATCAGGGTTCATTTTTTACCAGAAATCCGATCTCGATCATAACTTATCACTTAAAGTTTCAAAACAAATCAGAGGAACACCTTTCATGGGGTTTTTCCCTGACGCAAGCAATATGAAAGATAATCAAATTAGACTATTTGCATAGAGAAACTCAGCCATTCGGAAGGATGATCTCTCACGACTTCTCAAAAGAATCATAGTTCTCCAAACTCCAGCTCCATGCAGCTTCAGTTGCATGGAGGGACTTCAAAAAACTTTTTAAAATGATATTTAGGCTTACTACTCTCCTTCCGCATCAGGAGGTAACTCTTTTCCTTAGCTCCTGGATTCGCTCTTTACCCGTGCAAAATAAATAAACCTCAGCCCCCTTGCCCCAATCCATATTTACTCTCTTAGGACACTCCATAGCCTTTCAATGATATCTGCGTGGCACAGAAACCAATGACGACGCGACTAATTAAGAGAGGTTGTCAGTAATTTTCAAGAATCCGGCGACAAAAGCAAAAATTCAACTTCAGCTCCAAAAGACCCTTTTGGTGAACTGTTTTCAAAAATAATATTCAAAAGTTCCAGAGAGTTTTTATTTTGGCAAAAAATACGAACGTTCGAAATCATACATTTTTCGCTTTTGAGATTTTTGCCATGAACGCGACCCCGGCCAGGCGGGTTACCTCACCTCACCTCACCTCAACAAACAGAATTCCAACCTAGAGTTGATTTGAAAATGTATCTAAACAGCTGGACTACACAAACATGCTATTTTAATTACGGTAACATTGGTAGCAATCTATAAAAGAAACCGAGCAAAACACCGCATGTATACACGAGTTTCATGCACAAGCGAGTATTTTCTTGCGACAACTACCTATTTCGAATATTTAATATGTGCGAGGATTTTATTTAGCTCACACTCACGTATTTACAACAACATTTATAGTTACATGTAATTTGCTCTAAAGTTATGCCAGTGGGATAGATTATAAATTAAAGAACAATATAAACTACGGGCCAATTTCAGCTAAAAACACGTCGACAGAGCTGGTAGCTTTGTAAACAGCGATTTGTTTATTTAGCACTCGAGAAAAATAAACTCAAAAACTTTACCTAAAACTGTGGTTTGTTCAATTATCAATAAAGGTAGGGTAATTTTTAAGTTAAACTGATGTATTTAAATGAATCAAAACAGAAGTAGAGACCAAACACGTCGAGTTTTGTCCCAATAGCGTGTGATTTGCAATAGGAGTACAGCAGAGAAAATGACCGAACTCAGTGAAAATGCACGCTGTATATTTTGGTCTGGCGCGCTCGCTTTTCACGGGCCAAAAATAATATTTTTACATGATAAACACAAAGAATTGCTCGTTTAAAAGAGCTCTTTTATTTTATGTACATTTGTATACCCCCGATGTTATGGTCGTCTGAAATATGGTAAAATTCAGCCTACAAACGGAATACAAAACATACTGTTCTTTACGCGGGTGGTTACAAACGAAAGAAAATTTAGTTGGAGATGAAATATAGTGGGAAAGCTATTCCAAGGGATGAAAAACAACTTATGAAAAAAATGAACCCAAGATAATTTTTCGTTGTCTTGTACGAGCGTTGTGAAAATGCACTGAAAGCCCGATAGAAATTATGCAAAATAGGTATGTTTTGGCCGATTTCGAACGTTCGTATTTCTTGCCAAAATAAAAACTCTCTGGAACTTTTGAATATTATTTTTGAAAACAGTTCACCAAAAGGGTCTTTTGGAGCAAATAAAAAAAAATGAATTTTTGCTTCTGTCGCCGGATTCTTGAAAATTTCTGACAACCTCTCTTAATGACCTACATCATACATCATACATATTGGGATTCAAATCCAATATCTCAGCTCGCGTACTTACTAAATCTTGGTTTCAAATTTTAAATTTTATGCGTAGCAGAAGGGCCAGTTTAGAATTCACGATGGTAGGATCCAACTCCTACATCCCAACTAGTATATTTACCAATTTCCAGTTCCTAATTCTAATAGAAGTTGCATACCGAAAGATGGAAAAGACATTTGAATTTTAGTATAGAAAAATAAAAAAATTTCAACTGCATATATCTTTTGCTTTCTCATCAAAAAGAGACACTTTTCGATGAGAAAACTAAAGGTGTATGTATAAGCAATAAGCTTGCACTATTTAACTTGGATAACGGAAGTATATTATGGACTCTTAAATCTCAGCAGTTTTTAATATGCTTAGTTTTAAAAGCCCAGAATAGAATCAGGAACCTGGTTTTTACTAGCGCAGAATAGAACTTATATGCAGTGTATATCCTTTTTGTAGTGATTTGAAGTACAACCAAATAGAAGAGCTACCACCTGGAATCTTCACTTACAACACCGAGTTAACAGCATTGTGAGTAACACATTTATACGATCATATTTGAATACTTGATAAAGAGACGGTTTAACTGGTTAAAGAGACGCATTTTACCGACTAAGGTGAGATTTTTAACCAAATCCAGGATATATCCTTGATCAGTAAACTCGATACGACCTGTAGAAGAGCTATCACCTGAAGTCTCCCAAAACACAGGGATTATTAGTTATTTTTCATAAGAATATGAAAATTCTCCGTTATTCGTCCACTATGTTCAAGGACAAGTATCCAGGCATATTGTTAAGTCAAACAGTTACATTCTGTTCGTTGTACTTTAATTGTAACTTCTGCAATAAGGGTCTAAAAGTGAAGAGTCCGTGAGGCCTACGCCATATCATGATGGGTTAGGGTTAGGGTGATAAGCTTAGGGATAGGGTTAGGGTGATATGGTTAGGATTAGGATCATGATACCACGATGTTTGCTTTTGCTTTTTTGTAAAATGTGTGCGATGTTGTAAGATTCACTTCTAGTTTCATTTTTTTTTTAAGATAGAAACTTTAACGAATCTAACCTATCGTGTAGGTGACTTATCCGCTCTACGTAGGAAATGGCGGCTCGAAATGTAGAACGTAGGCCTACGGGCCTATCGGCTGGCCTCTCCGCTGGCCACAAAGGGAATCAAATACAGCTGATTCTTGTTCACGTGGGGAATAAAAAGTAACAGAAACCGAGTTTCTTGTGCAAAAAGCGCATTGTAGAGTGAGCCAAATATATAGCAAGTCTCAAGGGGTGGATAAAGAAAGTAAAGAAATTAGTATGTTAATCAGTTGGGGTATGACATCATGGTATAGACAAAACTGTCTTTGGCCCGACATGATTAAGATACTAACTTCTTTCAAAGAACAAGAATCAGCTGTATTTGATTCCCTTCATGGCCGGTGGCACAGCCAGCCGAAAGGCCCGTAGGCCTACGTTCTATATTCCGAGCCGCCGTTTTCTACGGGGATCAGATAAGTCACCTACGCGATAGATTGGGTTCGTTAAAATTGCTATCCTAAAATTATGAAACTAGAAGTGGATCTTACAACATCGCACACATTTCACAAAACAACAAAAGCAAACATCATGGAATTATGATCCTAATCCTAACCATATCACCCTAACCCTATCCCTAAGCTTATCACCCTAACCCTAACCATATCACTTTAAACCTAACCCATCATGTATCGCGTAGGCCTCACGGACTCTTCACTTTTAGACCCTTATTGCAGAAGTTACAATTGAAGATGTTAGGGCCGAATGTACATTACACCCCGACAACATCTACCAAAGGCCAGAACTGTGGGACTTGATGGCGTGGCAGACTTTCAGATGGTGTTGCAGTACCCGTAGATGCCAAAAATGGAACGTAAAATTTCTTAATTAGACATGATCTTACAGAAAGGCAAATCGGTACAACTAAATGGATATTCAAATAGGCTTCCGCACCTTCGAAAAACTCGAATGATCACCTGGTAGTGAATTAACTGACTTTACAGCCTGTACCATAAGCGTCAGTGGGAGGCTTCAGTACTTAAATAATGAGAATACACGTCGTCGATCATAAAGGTGCGCATAAATCATGAGGAACGGCGTAATCTCCCTCAAACAACTGGTATCTGTCTTTTGCCAAAAACGGCAACGAACTAAAGAAAAAGTTGTTTCGCAAACTTTAAGACGTCATCTTAAAAGAGAAACAACCCATCCGTATGGGGAAATTTCCATATCTCCAAAAATGACTCCTTGTTGTGCGGCTTACGCATTCGAAACGAACGGCAGCAAAATAAATTACCCTTGTTAAGTACCTCACACTAAAGATACACTTTGGCGAAATGGTGATTCGCTCGCATGGGAAACTTTTACCCATTTTGCTTAAATACCCCGTCAAAAGATTTTTTTGCTGATATAACTGGGGTGGAAAAAAATCCTTGGACGACCATGAAGACTGACGAACGGCTTCACCTCGAGACGTCAGCTTTAGAAAATAGTCTTAGAAACGGTAACCAAGTAGTTACATTATCAACTCAGTTGATAAAATCAAACTTTCTTATTAAACCCCCCCTACCCCACCCCAGCACCACAGTTTCTTAAAGAACTTGCTCGTTTTATTTAAAAAAGCAAACAATCAAACACATCCCCACACACACACACAAAAACAAATGAACACAAAACTAGACAAAAACCCTTCGGACCGTAAAAATGGGGCAGGCAAGCTCGGTCCAAAGTCTCTTTCTGACAACAAAAATCCAGTAAAATGAAGGAAGATGGTTCGAACTCCTAAAGAGCGACCCGTAACTCAGTTGGAAAAGTGTATACCAACGGAAGAGTTAGATGATACTTAAGACGTTTGTGACGTGCGTTATATTTTGATGAACTAAATGCCAATTATTTAATCGACAAAGCTTCGTAAAGCGTTGAGAAAGAGGACAACTGAGTGTAATATGAAATTAGCGAGGATGTTGGGATTTATTAACTCAAGCCATGTAACGGCTTCGAGCTCCTTGAGAGGATCGGCAATAAGAGGCAACATTGCCCATTGTTGAAATGAAGAATCAAACTGAATCATTCGACGTTTGTTAAGAGATCTTAAAGTATGTTGCGTTTCGATAACCTTAATGGAAATTGTTGTATCGACCACAGATTCGCAAAGCATTGCAAAAAAGAGGACAAATGAGAACAGCATGACATTATCGATGTATAATTATCATCTGACTCAAACCCTGTACGCTTCGAGCTGTTTGAAGACGATTATTAACCTGGAGGCAACATTGCCGACTTGTGAAATATAGAAATAGACTGAATAATTTCGATCAGCTAAATGCAAACCATTTTATTGACCACAGACCCGAAAGAGGACAATCGGATTGTAATGTGACATTACTAATGATGTAATGATTCACTAACTCAAACACTGTAAGCTTTGAGCTGTTTGAAGGCAATCTTCTACTCAGAAGCAAAGAGGCACACTATCAAAATGAAGATTAAAAAGGATTCTTTAGACAGTTGTAAAGATATCTTGAAAATGTTGAAATTTCGCTGAGCAGATTTTTTTCGTGACCACAGAAGATGCGTTGCGAAAGTGGACAACTAACTGTTATATGACTGTCATGGTCATGCTTCACTAACTCCGCCCGAGTAAACTTCGAGGGCAATTGAGAACAATATGATATTATCGATGTATAATTTTTAACTAACTCAAACTCGGCACGCTTCGAGCTGTTTGAAGACGGTCATCAACCCAAAAGGCAACATCTTGTACTGATAAAACAAAGAATTAAACTGAGTCCTTTGAAGTTTGTTCAGACGTGTTGAAGAAGATGGCTTTTCAGTCAACTTAATGCAACCTATTTTATCGACCACATATTCGAAAGAGGACGATCGAGTATAATGTGACATAAGTTATAATATAACGAGTCACCAACTCAAACGCTGTAAGCTTCAAGCTGTTCGAAGACGATCAGCGACTCGGAAGCAAAGTTTCATACTGATAACATAAACAGTAACAAGGATTCTTTAGACGGTTGTTAAGATATCTTGAAAATGTTGACATTTCGCTGAGCCTAGTACGCATTGTATCAGCGACTACATGCAGACACGAAAGGTATGAAAAGCATTGCGAAAGAGGACAACTGAGTGTTGTATTATTTAGGCGCTAAGAAGTAGATGACATTTTCAAGGATGAACGAAATGCGAATCAACAGAAAGTTGCCAGCTAAACATTAGCAACAACTTGAATTATACTACAACGAGTTCTCGATTTAATAGGTCTCATTTTCCTAGAAGTTTTTAAAAAGCTTACTACTCAAGAAAGGAATACGCTTTCATTTGCACTAATCTAAAATTAAAAACTCAAGAAGGCACATTGGGCTCGATTAACTACGGATATCCTGTTGCATGACAAAAGGTGCTGTACTAGGCTCGTGTAATGCTATGTTGAAATAAACTTCTTGGTGTTTGGCTGATCAATATTCTTCGTGGTAGTTTGTGGCTCGCGTAGCCACGAAATTAGCTACTGGTTTGGCCAATCAGCTAGCGGTTTAGGAAAACAATACAGCTGTGGTCACAATAGGAATTCCCGTGAAATAAATTGCGTTGGATCGATAACTCCTCCAAGATCGTACTCTAGTGCGTCGGCTAACGAGCCATGTTCTCTTCTGTCAAATCAATTTCATTAGATCGCTTGCTTGAACGTTGAATGCGTTCTAAGTATTTCAAAACAAGGCTTGATCTGTTGGGAATGAACTTTTACACAACACAGAGACAAACAGCATTTATTTGTCTATTCCCCGCCAAAGTTACATTATGGCGCGAAATGAGTGAATTCCGAGTTGAGACATCGTATGCGAGATGGAAGCGAAAACTACATTCGTAACAATGTAATTTCTTCTTAGAATTTGGAAAAGTTGAATTTCTCAGCATGGAAACTGAATGGAGAATGGCAAATTTCGCGATTTAAAAGACGTTCAAGTCCGGTAAGTTACTTTCATTGGATTGTTATAACACATAAGATAATTTTTATTATGATAGCATTTGTATGTGGAATTTGTTAAATAGATTTGATTAATTCTCCTCGTAAATACAGTAGTAATTAGTTGGGTTAAATTCAGTAGCATGATTTGCTTCAACTTAGCATACATTCAGTGCAAAAATCAAAATTGTAACGCAATCGTTGCCTGTAGCAAAACAGGGCGGAAAAGTAAGATGATAAGTTTCTCGTGCGTCTACAGGTCAAGTCCTTGCTTGCCTTCTAATAAGTGTTACGGTGTCACGATTACTGTAATGTCATTATCACATTCTTGACAGGAAAGCTTGTCAAATCTTCTTGCTTTTAAGAACGTTTACGAGCATAAAAAGGTTGCGATATTTTTTTATTTTTTATCACGCGGACACGATTATTTGCACGTTCACCGGAAATGAATTCACAGTCTTTACAAAGGATAATGGTCATTTGATAGCTTTCTTAGTATTCGGGCGCTGATAAAGAGCGCGGCAAAACCGTGGTGGCAATTTCTGTCTACGATTTCTGTCAACGATTTCTGTGGAATTGTAAGCAATCGGTTGCGTTTCCATTGCTTTGTTAACCACAGAGTATTCGATATATTTCTAAGGTGAAATACACTGAATGTAACTGATTTTTTTAACCGCAAAATTACAACAGTGACAAAACTTTACAAAAAGCTTCTACGCGTCTAGCGCTACAACCTCGAAGAAGAATAATTTAGTACAGATAGCATCCAATTTATGGTGAAACATTACTGCTCTTAAAGCAGAAATGCCCCATCTATTGTTGTCTGTTTTATTTGTTGTTGACAGAAATAAAACAGGCAAACCTTAATTTAGAAATGACCTGACCTATATTCTTCCATGTCATTGGTTTGTTGAGGAACTAAGTTGCTGAAGAGTAAGTTTCACATTACAAACCAAATCTGATTGGTGGACACAGTAACTTATATCCCAAAGAACTAATTAAAAATGTATTTGAGATCTGATTGGTTCATTCAGGAACTAAGATACCTAAAATTTCAAGTACACATTAAAATGGTGAAGTACACATTTAAATGGGGAGGTGTTTTAGATACTTGAAAAGTGACAACTGAATGAAATAGTTATTGGATACTGGGATCCAATATTAGACACTAGTATCCAATTTAAAACATCAGTACCCAATTTCAGATGCTAGCATCCAATTTTACAAGCTAACATCCAGTTTGAATACTTACATCCTGATTTTGGGCATGTGTCTTACTTTTAACACTAGGATCCAATTTTGGACACAAGTGTTGGATTTCAGACACTACTGCCCAATCTTAGAAACTACATGTATTTTCAGATTTTAGACACATTTCATGTCTGATTTTTAACACATGCTTTCAATTTTGGACAATGTCGGCTGATTTTGGACATGCTAGAGTCCAAATTTGGATCCTAGTGTCCCATAACAGTTGTCCTTTTTAAGTATCTAACCATTACATAACTCCTGACTTACTGAAATATTATTTCGTTCCTCTTTCTTCAAATAACAAGATATTATACTTACAAGATTAGATGGAATAACATTTGTTTCAAAAGGTGGCTTTATTCCAAAAGCTTCATTGATTTGCCTCATCCTGTCAGAACGGAAGTCAATAAAACAAAGGACATCTCCATCTGAAGAGAAATAAATAGCCAAAATAATTCATGATGGATATCATAAGCATTTAACTGATAAAAGTAACTAAGCTTTTTTAGTAAAAGATATTGCAGTAATACTTTAATGAGGAAAGCAATACTTTTTACTAGAAGATAAAAAAAATACAATTTGTTAATTAAAAGTTTGTACCATGTGATTTATAGCAAACTGTGTTCTTGCATCTTATGGTGAAAAAAATCAAATATGTACTGTCTATTAATACTCAGTTGCTTTCTCATCAGTTTTAAACACTCAACACAAACCTCTTATTCTTCCTTCAGGGTCCACAATAATGGGTTTCAGGAATTCATCTGTTTCACGCTTGTCTCCTTCTGCTTCATAGCGACCTTTGATAACCTTAAATGAAAAAAAAAAAGCAAACTCAAACATAATATAAACAGAGACAATTTATAAACAGCAGGTGGAGGAATTGCATGCCTAATTGAAGGATCTTTGAGCCGGTCAGATACACCTTGCACAGTCTAATCAGTCAACTGTCTGTCTTTACCTCAATAACTTTATCTGGGGTAGTTTCTTCACCCTTTCCTTGCACCAAAGCTTCATAAGCAATCTGGATTCTCTCCCAACGCTTGTCTCTGTCCATTGCATAGTAACGGCCCACAACTGTGGCTAGTGAGCCATAATTGATGTCCTTCAGCTTCTTCAAGACTTGTTCCACATATGTCACTTAAAAAATGTTAAAGCAGGGATTTTGTTACTTCTTTCATTGATGGGTTTTACTCCCGAGATCTAATTGTTAATAGTCAATTCAAAGCTTCAACATTCCTCCCCCAACCCAGTATTTGAGTATTTGAAGATTGGTTTGTTCTAATTCCTATCCCTGCTGGGAGCAAAATTGTGTTTGAATGCCCATACCCAAGTGTTGGATTAAATGGTCAGTTTTCTTCTTTAATTTTAGAGGCAAAATCAGTGACTCTGACTTTCTACTCATTGACCAGGCTTTCAAAAACGAGACCTTGCAGACCTGAATGAACTCTTTACCTTTAAACATCTCCATATTTAAAGATACACTTGTATTCTTCTGAAAAGACATGACACTTTAGGTTCAAATTCCCCACCCCAGGCACAGATAATGGTCAAAACATCCATGGGTTGCCCAGAAAAGGAGAGAGCGGGATGGGGTGGGGATGTTGAAGCCTCAAATTGATTGGCACTTAATTTATGACACTAGTTATTATCATTATTATTACAATTAATTACTATTGGATAGTGTGGTGGTGAAGTAGCTTCCTTCAATATATTTTATACCTCCACTGGTTGGAGATGTGTCTCTTCCATCAGCAAAAAACTGTACATAACACTTGGGAACACCAAGCTCCTTAGCTGCATCAATCATTGACTCTAAATGATTGATGTGGGCGTGGACACCACCATCACTGACCTGTAGAAAAAAAAATTGTCCATAATGTATACTTTCACATCAAGTGTGCAAGTACAGTCCCACCTCTATCTTCTGGGTTTGTGCAGACTGGGCTGAACAGTCTGGATAATTGAAATTATGATCCATCAAATCTTTTTGCTCAATTATGCAACTGGTCTAAATGCAACACGTGCCTGAATATCCCCCAGCTAAAACTAGGTGATATCCAAGAATATCAGCCAAATGAAATTCCCCAATGTTCAAACCTTGAATCCATCATGATACAATGTAAGCCTTCAAATTATTTAATTAGATAAGGGAGTGTTTGTGGTTGTTGCAGAAGAAGGAAGATATTGTTTTTTTCATAAAGTTTGTACCTGCAGAGAACACTCCAAAGAACACTTCCCCTGCTTACGGTAAGTTGTTTGAAAACATTTTTCATGTGCATGGCAAAATATTAGAAGGATAATAAACACAATACCTCCTTACTGAGCCTAAAATAAAACCAATATTATTTAATCAATATTATCCAAGAATTAAAGGACATTTTCACATCATTGTGCATCCTACAAAAATTTCCCAAAGTACCTACAAAAAACCTTTAATTTATGACGACCAACATTTTACAACCTAAAATGCTGACCTAAATCAGTTTGTTTCAAGCTGCTACTAACAGTGTATGTACATTGCTAATTTTAGCATTCACTGAAGTTGTATTAATTTAATGGAGTAGAATCAACACTGATTCAGTACACTGCTTTGTTTGATGGTAAAAAGTTGTTAAGGATCTCAGATCTGACTAATTAATTCATATTGAATTCATAAAAAATGGGACCAGAGAAGTGAGTCCAAATAATCAAAAATCTGTGTACAGTGTAATTGATGTTCAGATGTTTGATGATTGACTACTTTCAATTTGGTTGATCTTAGCAGTATAAAGGGCATTGTCGTCTCTGAACCTGAACCATTACGGATTGTTATGTCACGTTAACTGTTCGTTTTTTACACAATTTTTCTTTTTTCTTAACCTGTCGGTAACCTGTTGGTTAGCTGTTGGTAGACTGTTGGTCAACTGTCGGCCGACAGGTTTTTTGGGGAGCTCTTCTTCACAATTACCCATGAATGTATGTTCCCACTCAACAATGAATTTGCACTGGTAGAGCATCTGACGGCGAAATCCAAAGGCCCAGGTTTTGTTTCCTTTAGCAGGGCTCACATCTTTTCCTTATCTCACTCTCTTGAAAAATGAATGACCTCTTTAGTCGAGTTAAATATTTGTCCTGTGAGATCTTAAGATCAAGATTACTTCACTTGATTAATAACTTAACCCTTTAACTCCTATGAGTGATCAAGACAGAATTTCTCTTTACAATATCGAAACAATATCAAGCAGAAAAGTTATGAGAGTAAAGGAAAATATTAATTAGGGGATTATATGTTGATCCAATATCAAATTCTCCAAACTAACATTGCAGCAAAAAATTATGGCAAACAGTAAGGAGAATTACTATTAAAATCTTGGGAGTTAAAGAGTTAATTGTTGATTATTAGTATATAGTTCAGACATATGAAAATGATCTTACTAAGACATGGTTACTCACCAAACCCAATAAATGAAACCTTCCATTAGAAGCCTTAGCTTTTTCTGCTGCTTCAGCAAAAACTTTGTTTGTTGAAAACTCCTTATTGTCAGAGGTCATGTTAATTCTAACAATATCCTACCAGAAAAAAAGGACAAGTAATAATGTAAGGCACGAGTGATTAAGAGTAGCCATAATTTTAATTACAAATTAATGTAATAAACAAATTTTATAAGTGTACAGATTGATATGGACCCTTACTATGTCACTGGCTTAAACATACCCAATCTCCATGGACTTATTAACAAGGACCATCTCCTTTCTACAATGATGTTTTTAGACAGATTATTAAAGGATGTGTCTACAGAACACTTTGAATCTCCATCCAAATCACTGTGCTTCAAAACCTTAACTAGCTGTGGGTAGTTTGATTGAGTGTTATTTCATGATCCAATTTTTTTGCAGCTCATAAATCTGAATCAAATTCATTTGGCAGTTTTTTTAACAATTAAGGGTCCTAAAACAGTGTCTTGTCATTGCCTAGGAGAATAACCTGAATCAGATATTTAACTTTCATCCATCATTGTTGCCTTTTGATACCTGATTATTATAATTATAATGAGCTCAGAGTTATTTTTGTATTTTGATTGGCTCCTAATTTTGATCCACTGGAAGACAGACATATAGATGACACCTTCATTAAAAACTTTATGCTCCTTTTTAATCACACATACAAGAGTGTGATAAGAACATCAGTGACACACTCAGCTGTGCCTTAAGTGCCCCTCTTTTGTTGTAACCCTATTTGGCATCATCTGCAATTGATTAAACAATTATTGGAAGAGGTTGTGCATAATATCATGAAGTATCAATGCCAAGGTATGAGTTATCTACCAAAGCAGAAGGCTGAGGCAGATAACGCAGACATGAAGTTTGATAAAAACTCGGTGAATCAAATATTTTTTTCTATTGTAAATTTGCTAAACAATCTGCAGAAGTCAGGCACTTCTCTCTGAGTTCAAAACATTTTGAGAATACTACATGTGCATGGATGAAGGGCTTGGAAACTAGCCAAACTTTGAACTTGACATGGTAACCCAATATCTGCTACAGATATCAACCACACATGCTATTGACTGCATGCTCTCAACCAATCAGAATTTCCATAGTAAGTCTAATGTGTTATAACATTGAATAAACACATGGCAACATGGGTCTATTTTTTTAGGGATCATCTCTCACCCCATTCCCCCTCCTTCCCTAAACTCTGCTACTGATTATAAAGAATCACTGGTTGAAAAGGTCATAGACAAGCCTACACAGACTCCCCTGTGTGGTTTTACGTTTGCGACGCAAAAGCCTTTAATTTAAGCTTCGCTCTGATGAGTATGTCTTTTAGCGATTTACCTCTTTTGTATGATATAATCGGAGACGTTTTGTAAATTGTTTTCAGCAGTGGCTGATTTTGGATGAGGTTCCATTCTTGCATCAGTATTTGTTTTAAATTTTTAACCCCTGGGTGGTATGCTGTCACAAAAGGCAATATTTTGCCTGTAGTTTTTTTGGTTTGTTTTTTAAGTGTCGACTGCCTTGCGGCAAACGAGACCTCAGTTAATGTTTTTTCAATTAGGCTTTTTGGGTAACCACGTGCTTCAAGTCGTGTTTTGAAGGTAATGGGACTCAGTAGAATCCAATTTGGTGTGTAATCTGAGTGATTAACAAAATGGGATGACCACCAAACAGGAGTCCAACATGTTCATTATGAGTATAATTACAGATAATATTGGGCAACACAAAGTCCTATTGCCAATTCATCAAAACTGTGACAAAATTTGAAAACCAAACTAGCCATTCATTGTAACTCTGTAAGATACAGTTAATTCTACAAAATGCATCATAACAGCAGTGCACACACATGATGCCTACGATCCAATTAGATAGCCATGACACTTGCACTGTCTAATTACAAGCATGATGCATATGCTGTCCAATTAGCACTCAAATCTGACTGGTCATAACCAATCATGTTTGAGAATCTTATTATAGCTTTGATTATACGAATAATCAGGATATGATGGCATAGTTTCCTATATTTCACACCTGGTACAAAACTCTTCCAGCTCCAATATTCAGATGTCCTACTTCACTGTTACCCATAAGTCCTGCAGGTAAGCCAACTGACAAACCAGAAGCATCTAGGGTGGTGTAAGCATTGTTTTGTCCAGTGCAAAATGCATCCATGACTGGTACCGTAGCATTAGCAATGGCATTTCCTGTATGAAGGCAGGTAAGTGAATGAGATTGCTTCACACTCTGACATTATTTAAGTTTCAGCATCACTGATTTATTTCCTTTTTCCACTTGGTTGTTTATTGAGTACAGTTATTTATCTCTGAAAAAATAGAACCTACAAACAACATCAAATTTGAGTGTAGGATATTGATAAGATACAGCACCCAAAGGCTTAGATATGACTGGGGTATAAATTTTCAAACAAGTATTATTAATTTTAACCCTTTAATGTCCATGAGTGACCAAAACAGAATTTCTCCCTACAATGTAAATACAATATCAAGCAAATAAGTGACGAGAATAAAGAAAAACATCAATTAGGGGATTATAAGTTGATCCAATCCCAAATTCTCCAAACTAACATCACAAGTACTGTATGACAGACTAAAAGGAGAATTACCATTTAGATCTTGGGAGTTAAAGGGTTAAAAAAATGTAAAAATCATGGCAAAACCAAGTTTAAATCTATAAATCTATGTAAAAATCATTCTCTGGTTCACAATTTCAGAAATGTTACACGTTTGGTCTCCAGTCTTCAACCCTTCAGGTTTAAGAATGGAAGCCAAAAGTTTTCATGTTGCTAAACATTTTGACATTTTCAAACACTGAACGCTGAATTCTTACCAAACATTCGTTACTAATACACTCGAGATGTCACGCAACAACGAGTCTGGATTCGGAGAACTACTGTGCGCACAAAATGCTTCGATTCGCAATCTATGGGAATTTGATTGTCTGTAAACGTTTTACTACACACATTAAACATTAGCAAGTTATGTAAAAATCAGAAACATGGCGATATTCAAATATTGACATAAAAATAGATTAATGAGAGTCAGAGCGTGACGTGACAATTCTGTCAATTTCGCACACTAAAAAATTACATAAATTTTTCAAGACCATGTTTATGTTCATGAACAAAAGCAACATATTTCTTAAATAAACATTTCTCAGTATCAACATCGCCGGATCAATGAAAGTGAAGACATATGTTCCAAACATGTACAGTACATACAGAATTTATCAATCGATCGCACTACAAATTGCTGAAATGAAGTCTACAAAAAGATATGTTTTGCCGACATGAAAACAGCTGGTACCTTCTTTGTTTTCAGAGATGCCCCAGCCGTCGATAACAATCAAGCAGACATTCTTTTGAACTTGAACCATAATGAATTAAAGTTCCTCTGCGAGAGAATCCTACAACTACCTAAGCAGGTCAGAAGTCCGACACCGGCCGGTACCTGCTCACGGTGCATCGTGGGAAAGAACACGCGCGCTCAGAGTTCTGGGAGATTCAGACCCTTCCCTTCTTGAGGCCGTTAAAGTGGTTCATTCGCTAGCAATTATCGCATGCTCGTTGACATACAAGATGCAATTTCTTTATATATTGTTGCACATTTTGTTACCACACAAGTGACCTCTTTACCACAGGCAGGTTTGTTATCATAGATTAAATGTGCCCCTACCCTATGAGCCCTGCCTTGCACCAATCGGAAAAGGAAATAAAAACCATTTAAGACAATTATTATTGTGCGATTTTGACCGTAAACAGGTAAAAAGGTGGCTTTTACCATGATAATTGACAACTTAGCACATGATGTGAGATTCAGAGCGAACAGAACGTGTTCGATGCTTAAAGTATCATGTGAAGCACATGTGATTTCGGCCAAAGGTGGAAATCAGCTGACTAGCTCGCTATATCTGAAGCAAACAATAACAGAACATGTTTTTAACAAAGAAATTACCTAGAAAATTTAAACGTAAAGAGTAGATGTTGTGGATCGTTCTATATACTGTAGACAGAGCAATTGACTGGCTTCGCAGTGGACAACGAAGATGGCTGTATCTTCTGTGTCCATTGTCTATAATGCAGATAACTGTATCTCATCACTGTGGACAGTGTCGACCACTGTCGATAGCTGCATCTACCATAGACAACGTAGACAGTTGTAACTTCTGGACACAATATTAGTTAAGTGTTAGAATGTGCTCATAGACGAGTTAATATACATGAAATAAAAAATACGTGTTTGACGAGGCGTGAGGTCAAGATGGCTAGATATTGGCCGAAATTTTTTGGTTTGCGTTTACGAATAAAAGAACGAGGCTACTATCCAGCCATCTTGACCGGAAAAGCTTGGTCAACAGAGGATTTTACTTTGTAGCGAAAATATTTCGCTTTAACACGAATCAAGAATATTAGAGCGAAGAAAAAAGCCAACTGTAATTAGAGCATCGAATAAACTCCTGAGAATTGCTTATGCTTTCTCTGTTTTGACTTCCTTCTACCGCTTTTTACACTCCAATGCGGCATTGTCTAAAAACTACGAACTACTTAAGTCCGCTAAACATAAAATTTTTTCTTGCGTGGAATCAAAGCGGGCAATCCCGAGCGGGCAAGATGGGGCCATCTGGCTCGTTCGGGTACCCAATGAGAACACAGGATTCGCTTTATTATGCCCACTGGCGCTGCTAACTATCTAATAAGTGATATGCTGTTCTCCTATGAGGTATGTACCACAAAACAATAGTAATAATTTGAGTCAGTGTTATTGAGGTCGCCATGAGACCAGTTAGAATAGAATAGAATAGAATAGAAACTTTATTAAAGTGTCAAAAACCGTCTAGCCAGGGAACAAATCCCTTACTAATTTGGGGACACCAATTAGGGGAGAATATACAAACTAAAAAAAAAAAAAAAAAAAAAAAAAACTATATACAGTAGTAGGTAAAATATCTATAGTTAACTCATTAAGAGATTTATAGTAAAAATACACAGAAGTCAAAATGAACAAAGGCTACAGCCTGCGCAGCCATCATCTAAAAGTTCACCTATATTGAGTTGGCGTATCTTGCTTTTAAACGACGTTAGGGTTGTGACGTCCCTGATACTCTTGGGTAGTTTTGTCCATAGCCTAGGACAATCTCACAAGACTGTTAACTCGTCCGAATTACGATTGCGTGGGAATTCTAATGACAACACCAGGCCTACGGTTTATTTATAAGAATTCTCTAAGAGGTGATTAGATTAATTTACGTACACAATGAATTAGGACGAAATGTTATGGTGATATTTTGATTGCGCTCATTGAGGGTTACCATAAGAACACTCTCACGGTTGTTATCATCACATTGCAAGGTCGTGAGGCGAGTCCAAGAAAAAAAGAAGCGTAAACTCCATTTGGGCAGAATACAACTTTCTTTTGAAATAAGGATTCGTTTTCTAGGGCTGAGACGAAGAGAATTTGATGGAACCCAAATGCCGTGATTTATCGTTCGGTTCTGCTTAAATTGAAAACATTCTCTTAAATAAAGCAGAAGTTAGAGAATTCGTTAATTGGTTTTGACTAGGCTGTTCTTGGATTTAATGGCGGATATGGAAATACTGATTGAGGAAAAACCGGAAAATGATGTGATCTCAGCATTCTTATGGACAATTTTGCTCGCGCTGACGCTCTCAACGTCGCTGGTCTTAAGCAAGGGAGGATAAAACGTACACTGCTTGTTTAAATTCTCTCGCTGAGAAAAAGACTTAAACTGTGAATTAGCATTAACACCAAAAGTGTGCTTAAAATGTCTCAACTACGGAAAGGATTTCGTTTCGAAAAAGTAAATCTAAACAGAAGTGATGTCTACGTAAAATGCTGATATCTGACTCTTCACTGAATTTTCGAAAATTGTCATGTCTAACTTTAAGAGTTATTTTTTTATTTACCTTATCTGATTAATCACAATAAAGAGTTTCCATCGGGGACATTAAGGATCATCAAATATGGGAAAAAAAACTGTAAAATGGATGTTTTGTTTTCTCATCACAAGGGCACCTGCGAGGATAAGTATCCCTGCAAAGACGATGAAATATGTGTAGCTGACCACAGGGCAGATACTCATTTCTGCAAGTGTGTCATAGGTGGGTTCAGATCCCCTTTAAAAAGTCAGCAGCTTTTTGTGTAGCTGAAGTACATTTTATGCCAATGTCACAAAATTCAAATGGGAAATAAAAGATCTGGAAGACTCTATTACAGCTAGCTTTCTCCTTCAATCATAGTCCCCCAACTAAGTAGTTTAGAAATAAGGCATAGGACGCAGGTTTTTACGAATTAATGGATATCTTAAAGCCACTGGAGTACCGTGGACAATTTGATATTTATGGATTCCCATTGTAGGCTGCCCTAAGAGCTGTCTTGACTATTATAAAAATGGTTCCAAAACCAACGGTGTGTACTGGGTTTACCCTGATGAAGAAGAACCATTTCAAGTTCTGTGTGACATTACAACTGACGGCGGAGGCTGGACCACCTTTCAGAGGCGCATGGATGGCTCTGTTGACTTTTATGTCGACTGGGAATCATAAAAAAAAGGCTTCGGAAATCTGGAGGGCGAGGTTTGGCTCGGGAATGACTACCTTCACCGTCTCACTGCATCTGCCAACATGTTGTTCCGCACTGATATGGAAGATTACGAGGGTGACCGACGATTTGCCGAGTATACTGCAGGCGACTCATTGGTATCTGAGAGTAAGCCCATCAAGTATGTGATAAGCATTTCTTTATCAGTTGTTTGCATTAAGAATATTAGGTTACTTAAGCGGGAAATTTCGAAATTTCTTCCACCTAGGAAGAAGTATTGAACTTGCATAGTTATTGACTAATTCTGCTCGCAATTACTGCCTGTGTTAAGTTTTTTATAGAATGCTTCCTAAGTAATGCTTCTCGCTGTAATATAAATCATTAAAAGGACATGTTCTTTTATGACCACAACATGTAATTCTGCTTGCACATACCCTGAAGACTCGATGGCCACCACATGATAAAGCTCTATTGCTAATCATAGGACAGCAGTGTTTTTGCAGCATATTGACCATGTTGTGATTCCATTACAGCTGCCAGAAACATTATATATATATATATATATATATATATATATATATACATATACGTATATATATATATATATATATATATATATATAATTTTTTCCTTTAATTTGGTGGATCACAAAAGAACACATTTCAAATTAAACACTTAGTCAAGCTTCATGTTTAATAAAAGCTATTTTGAGAAAGATTGCGGGGAGGGATGGAGGATGGTCTGGGTATCTGTTATTCCTCAACTATTCTTCAAATGCTCCAAATCCCCTTCATTGCGTGTCTGTGTTCCTGTATAAATGGCTCACAATGATTTACATATGGGAAGATCATCTATAAATTGTCAAAATCTTTCTTCTGCATTTCAGTTATTCAATTTTTATGTTTTCATTAATTAATTACTTTTACCGTTCTGATTTTTTAAAAATACTTTTCACTATTCTGTTGTGAATAGAATCACGCGTGTTACCGTGGTTTTTCTCATTATCTGAAATGATAATTTAAGATTACCTTAAAAGTTCGGTTTGTCTTTTAAGAAATTAGAATGTGGAATGATATTAATCATTTCCAGAAAGAAAGTGAAATCAGGTTTGGTTCAAAAGTATACATGAACGAATAACATTTGGAGGTCTGTCTTATTAGGTAACTTTCTCGTGCTACAATAAAAAAAAAATTTGGTTTGCAGATAAAGGGAACAGTGACCTATCAGACTTTCTACTAATTTCACTTTGCGCTTGGATCGAATTTTTTAAAAATATTTTGCTTCGGAACAGCGATAACATAAATATTGCATTCACATACTGTCTTCAGAAAACTGACAGAAAAAAATTAATAAAGAAATGAGTTTCTTAGTGACACGGTTCGTTTGAAAGTTCACGTAAAATGATGCCTTTTAAAAGCATATTACATTCGCATACTGTCATAAGAAAACTGACAGAAACAAAAAATTAAAAAAAAAAAGAGTTTCGTATTGACACGGTTCGTTTGAAATTTCACGACGCATGATACCTTTAGAATGGTAAAAAAATAACATTTATATACTGTTATTAGAAGACTGACTGAAACAATAAAACAAAATGAAACAGAGTTTCGTAGTGATACTGTTTTGTGCTTAATTTCACGAAATATGCCTCTAAAATGGTGAAAAAAATAAATTTTGAATTCAGATACTGTCAATAGTAACTGACAGAAAAAAAAAGAGACATTTGCATTAAACAGAGAAATTAATACTCAACGATTCATAAGGGATGTGTAAATACATTTCTTTATTTTAGATAGATCCTCCAGGATTACATTGAAATACGAGCCTTGATTCAGAGCATATTAAAACATCAATCCGTAACAATATGAGCATATTTGTAAATCAAGAGAAGAAGCTGGTACATCTCTGTTTTAAAAGAATTAAGCACTAGTTGCGCGTCAACGGGAAAAGCATAAAAATATACTGGTGAATATTGAAGAAAACAGGAAAAGATCTCAAGGGCTCGTCTATGTTTCGAGACAGTTAAAGAAAAATGGCAACGAGAAGAGTAGTTTTCCTGCACGCGCCTGATAAACCTCTGCACATTTCTACGCGGCTTTTCCTGAGGTCTGCTTTTTTCGTGCAGTTAAACACGTCGAGCCACTCGCAAAATTGCTGTTTGGAATATATATTTCTTTCTCGACTAAGAAAATTGCTTCTAAGTAAGGAAGCTACCTCCCACTTTCCAAGAAACAATCTCCAAAATGGCCAGAGTAGGATTCTGACGAAAACAGATCGAAGATTGGTATTGATTAAAATCTTGATATCGATTTGATAAAATCTTTACGAAATGCTTAAGATACGTAAGCCATCTTATCATGTCTCTTTTACGTTCTGGTGGCAGCCGTTGTTTGGAGTTCTTCTTTGCTCTCGTTTCTACGCAACAGAAATCTTTTAATGCCGGCTCGAAATTGCCTGTTGATACCACTGTAAATAAGAGGGTTAAAGAGCGAATTACATTATCGAAGAAAGAGAATAACATGATCAACTTTGCAAAGTGTGGTAAGGTCACTAATACTAGCGGCATAAACAGAAAGGCTAAGAAACATTTTTGAAAGAACGATCGCATCAAAAGATTGACTATTTACTTTTAGGAGAATCCTATTTGCGCCGGCTTTTGACTATGATGAAAATATTTTGGCTTCATAGAACTTCACCTTGATATATAAAATAAACTTGCAATTAATTTCTTTTGTAACTCCTTACAAATGGAGGCTGCCATACTGTTTGATGTTACATCATAGGAAGGAAAGGTGCTAGTAATTGATTAAACTCAATTTCTTATATAGGAGCGATCAATTCCCTTATAGGTTAATATAAATTCAGTGATACTTTTCCCATAAAACTCTTGCCTTTATTTGATGGAATTATGTTAATCCAGCTAGATTTGTTGCCAATTTCTTGCAGCTGAGTTGTCTCTTGAAGTTAAGCACGACTAAGGAGGGCTGTGATATCTGGACAAATCGTTGGATTGGACGTGTCTACGGACAGTTTTATCATAGTTTTAGGACCCATGTATGATAATTCAACGGCGTCTGTTCTCATTCTAGCACTTCCCATGTATCTGTTAGTCTAGGTAGGCGAAATAAATTAAACATTCAATCACTTTTCCCCATCGTAAACTTTCCGACGGTGATGACAAAACATGCATCTTTGTATAATATTTCTCTTTTGTGATGTTCAGCCCTTCCATAAATCTTCCAAGAGGCGAAGATATGTTGTTTTAGAGGGAACACAAGATTGAAATATACTGAAAAGTGCGTTCCGAAGCATTTGCATTTATTGCGCCGAGGGCCGGATGTATTTTAACTATTTTGAAGCACTGGCTTTTGTATCTTTTCTGTGTGCGCTCCCGGAGTTGACCTTTTGCCTTGAAATGTTCATAGAAATGCAAAACTGGCTGAAGGCATAATTGCAGACGTTATGGGACGGATGTTTGAGGACGTTGTCCATAACGACCTTAGGTTAATAGAAAACTCTTTCATAAGAATTTCATTTCAAGATAATGATCTGAAAAAGCTGTATGCAGCCGGCTTTCTTTATATGACTTCATCGCTGTTATAGGGCATTTGATCTGAATCGAAGTGAGGGAGCAGCGGAAATATATTTCAGGTATTTACTTCTTTTTGATACTTAAAAGGTCGATACACGAAAAGATATGATCAGACGTCAGTGAAATTTGACAGCAAAAGAACCCAGTTAAGGGCGGATCTTTCGACTTTATGAAAAAAAAAACTTGTATTTTGCAACCTCAATATGTAAACATTGCAATTATGAATAACTACATAAGTCTTCTTAAAGAGCCGATGAAAAATTCTTGGTAACTCAGGTCTGACATCAAATACTGCGCAACCTTAAAAAGGGAAAAATAGAAATTTTTCCATTGATTCCTGATATTTTCCATACTACTTGTTAATATTTATTTAGACATTCTCCGCTGCGATTATAACAATAACAACATTTTCGTGTTTTTATATCCGGTGAACTGTTTACCGCGACACGTTCTTTCTGGCTCATACACAGCAGCGGAAATAAAAGAAAGAAAAACTGAAGAAAAAAACCTCCTTAAGAATAACGTCATTGGGGAAAATGTAATTGCAAAGGTAGGGGAGAAGTAAACTTAAAAATAATTTATTTACAACCCTTCTTTTCTGGCATAAGGATAATTTCATAATATTATAATCATTCAAATTGTTCTTATTTGTCAAATGTGAAGTATGTGGCTCAGAGAAGTTCCAGTGAGATTCCAAGAACATACAAGGGGATTTTACCAGATAAATTAAATACATTCCCGATCATTTTACTTTATATGATTATATTATTTAAACTCAACTCAATCTTCAAACTTCTCCTCAGCCAATTGCTGAAAACAAGAAGATGGTGTCCAGAAGGACTTTCTGGGGTTTCATTATTGCTTTCTGTAAGCACTGTTGTCTTTATTTCATAGAGTGTCAATTAAAGCCACTGAAATGTTTTATTTAAACCTATTTCAAAGGATTGGAAATTGCTACGTTTAGACTTAAAGTATGCGTTCTTATAAGAATACCTCACGTTTTCCTCAAATATTCTGGCCCGAAAAAGGTCAACTCGGGAGAAAGCAAGCGACACGCGCATGGGAGAGACATGTTGTGGAGAAATCTCACTAAGGGACATTACGAAAATAGAGTTACTGCTCCCTGAGAAATTATGAGACAACACAGCGCCGAAGTTGATTTTCGCCTCTCATTCGAGTCTGATCGCAGGTTTACGTGCGCTGCAGACCATGTTCGTGACGTAATTTATCCAGTGCATATGGTCGACAAAACAAAATACGTTATTGCTTTTCTTCGTTCAATTTTCAAATACCATGTACTACGTCACAATCATCTCTAAATATATATATATATTAAAAAAAAAAGCAAAGAGAAAAAACCAACCTCATCAACGGTGTTCAGAATCTTTTCACTTTTTGTCGTTCGGCACCGAATGCATGCTCGCGTAATTATGTCATTTGCATTTCCTATGGCAAAAACCTGTCCAAAAGACGCTTAATTGGAAAATTTCAGCCAACAAATTTTGATAGCAAACCGGACACCGAAAAGAAAGATGAAATATGAATTTAAGGGATAGAAATTTTTTAATAGCGATGAGAATTTATTGTGGTTTATTTATCGACCTGCGATATCTTCTTCCTACCAATTTTTGTTTTCGTTAGTTGCGCGATGCACGATGCTGAAATCGGCATATTTAATTTGAGTGCTTAAAATTCAAAACAAGGAAGTTAATGACGTCAATGCTGTCTAGATATCTCTGAATATCTACAGATCATGTTAGGTTTCAAAGCATCGGCGAGTAATCCGCCTAAGTTACGAACACTATTCACCCTTGGCCAATTTCAAAATCGCTATAAGATGTAATAATCTCGGAATGTTGACCGTAAACTTGATCAAAGCCATTTGAAATTCTTTTTCAACCGCAGAAAATTTGGAAATTTCGAAACTTGCAAATATTGATTTGTTATTTGAGCATGCACTGGCTTCTGAGAAGCGGAGAACAAAGAGAGGCAATGTTTACATGGTCAGCGGTCTATTTGAGAGAGGAGCTTTGCCTCGTTTCTCGACGAGCGGTTGGTTATCGACCTAAGCAGAGCCGTCTGTCAAAGAGACTACAAATCATATCAGCTATTGGCAATTCCAAAAGTAAAGGAGGCGTATTTCATCACTCAAAAATCGGAGAGAAATTAAAAAAATGCAGGCTCTCTGTTGTTGAATTCTCACCGGTCTAAATCACACACGTCCAGTGAAATGAGGTGAACGCTAAGCAGTCGAAAGAGTTTCAGTTGAGAAAGACTTCATGCCGAATGAGATCTATATTAGGGTTAAGTCGAAAGCTTCCTTTATCCTTTTGAATGTGTGATACTGTTGATACAGTTTCATCTGTTGTTCCCCTTTTGCTCAGCACTATGTGATGTCTCTTCCATATAGTTTTCATATAACCAGTCTCCGCGGTGTCTAACGTATATAGCTTTTAATAAAAACGTCATTTCAAGTTTAGCGTTTCCATAAACGTCTTTGAAAACAAGCTTCCACTCAAGATGCTCTGTTTCAATTGAATTGGTGAAGTGTACTCCCATTTTCTTTTGATTTTACAAGCAGTTGCATTAATAGTTGAAGTACGCCCTCAGGGAGTTGTCCCATCGTTTCACGCAACTCAACTCTTGCAAGCTCCAAAAGGACATTATGTGGAACTGAGTTTCACCTTGAAGACTTCAAAACCAACACCATGCATTGATGACATGTACCTTGAGGTTCGCGATGGATACAACAAGTCTTCCAGTATTCTTGGTGTATTTTGTGGGAGAAACATTTCTGGTGTTGTGCGATCCAGTGGACAGAGCTTGTGGTTGAGAAAATCAGATACATCCAATTACCGTTTCAGCGGTTCGTACAGTAACAAAACAGCTAATGCAACAGGCGAGTATTTACTGACTGAATTTTTTTAACCCACTGAAAGACACAATGTGCAATTTGGGAGTTTTACATTTCCGATGAAAGAAAAATGGCCATAGCTAGTGCTTCTTGTACTCAACTGCTTTTGTAATTGCGAAGAATTATTATTTTTTTATTTTTTTCCAGTCAAACCCAACCTTGATAAAGTGGCCGAGACTCAGTTCGTTCTTCTCAATCATTCCTCATCTCTTTGGTGTCCAGCACAAGGAGCACCGGCACCAGTCATTGTTTGGAGAAAGAACGGCACTGTGGTACAGAACAGTACAAGTGTACAGTATAAGCTGAACATCACTGGAGAAAACAATGATGATTACAGTTGTGAGGTGAACAAGCAGGAAGTTTCTGGCAAGAAACGAATCCGTCTTGTCATCGAGAGTGAGTTTTAGTTATAAAAATGTGATTCTTAACCTAATAAGGCTAGGAGGGAAATATATCGCAAATTGCAGAGTTTCTATACATTGGTAGTAAATTAACAAATCCTAACGCTTTTTAACCTGTCTTCGCAGCTAAAAGGCTGACACAATAGTTTTGTTGATCCAGCATAAAATTCTCTTGCCTAAGACTGGATTGTTATTGACTGTTACAGGGTAATCTAGTATTATCAACTGAGTTGATGTCGTAAAGTGGCCACCGTGAAGAGTTTAAAAGCTAACGTTTCGAGCTTTAGCCCTTCGTCAGAGCGACAGACGCAGCACCACAGATTCTCTTGGAACTTACCCGCTTTAGTATTGAGTGTTCATGAGGAACTTTGAGGCTTTTTCAGAGGACTCAAATGCACTCTTGCAGCATTTCCGACAAAATAGACAAACAGGACAAACAGGTATTCACTAACTTTCATCAAACGATACGATGATAAAAGCATATCTTTTTCCTTTCTTTCTAGGGTGTCCAGATCCCTGCCGGTGTACCACGGCAGTTGGAATTATGCGCGCCGTTACCCGCGTTGAATGTAAAAGAAAACGTTTACAGTCTGTTCCACGTCACTTGCCCTTTTCTACGGAGAAATTGTAAGTATCAGTTCTTCTTTTTTCTGATAAGTGGTGGGGGGGGAGGGGAGGATGGGGGGCGAGGGGAAAGGAATACACAAACTTGAAACGGTCGACTTTACTCAAGGATATTAATCCCCCATTCAGGGATTTGGATGACAACCAAATAGATGAGCTCCCACCTGGAGTCTTCGATAACAACACCGAGTTGGCCATCTTGTGAGTAGACAATGTATATGCTTATGTTGATAATGACGCGCAATGAGTTACGTATTGCTTAATGTCTGACGCTTGGTGGGTGTAGTCAGTTATGAGCCATGGCAGTAAAACAGGGGGGGTTGGTTTGTTGATTGGTAATGTTGAATAGATGGAGGTAACCAAAACAAGGCTATCACAGGATGTTGGTGGTCTAGATGCAACAATTTCATTTGCTATCTCTATGCAGTTTTGATTGTTTGTTTGTTTGTTTTTGTATTCGTCCTATTTACATACGCCAGATATCCTGTTCGGCCATTGTGATAAAATGAGGCAGGGAGAATACGGAAGGTGATCCTCCTCACAGATTTTCTCGCTTTAGCTGTATAGCGTCGCCCACCCCTCCCGCCTCTTTCCTCTCTTTACCAACACAGCAGTGATACTCTCTTGTGTGGTGGCTAAACAAAGTTTCAACTCCTTTAGATGGCTACGCAAGAACAAGATCAGGAAGTTACGAGATGACTCATTTTCTCAGTTGGTCAAGCTGCGAATACTGTAAGTTACAACCCTTAAATATTCCTATGTTACACAGGCCAATTAAAAGAAAACCACGTTCAGATATATGTACAACTAATTCAGCCAGTCAACCTTTGCCACAGATAACAAGTTCAACGGCCGTCAGCTAAGTATTTTCCTTTTTTCATCTGAGAGTTAAGTAACAACCTTTTCTCAGGAGCTTAGAAAAGAATCAGATGAAGCAGCCACCACCTGGAGTCTTCAATAGAAAAACAGAGATGACCCTCTCGTTAACAACCAAATCATACTTCGGCACACCAGTATCCGAAATATGCCCAAATAATTATCCACAGACAGAGCACGACGCTCGAGAGAAACTGAGAGCTTCGAGGAACAAAGGAGCCGGGTGGGATTAGTCATCATCCATTAGGTTTAAAGGAGGACTACCAAAATTGACTGCCACAAAATTGGCTCAGGCGAGATCAGAATAATATTGCATAGCCTTATGGAGGATCAGTTGAATTTTATAATGACACAAACAAAATTCTCTGACCCCTGCCCCCCGCCCACCCAGAGGATAAATGATGACCGGTTTCTAAGGTCTCGAGAGCTTTCGCTTTAACTCCCACTAACTTAGCGACTTACGGCGCTTTACGTAGACAAATGCAGCAAGCGTGGTATATGGCTAAATATGCATCGCTTTTAAAGCCATGGAGCGGAACAGCCCATAACAAACGCGAAGGACTTGAAAGATACCTCGTTCTTCAAGCACGGATGACTTCAAATCTCGTTCTTCAACCCTTAAAGCAAAAATACGCTTTACACAGAAATATGAAGTCCAGTTTACGGGAAAAATGCCTCTTTCTTAAAGCCCTGAAGCAAAACAGCCAATTTCAAGCGCGGATGACTTGATTTATATTGCGTTCTTCCAACCATTTAAACAAAACGGCGCTCACCGACCGCAGAAACATTGGATGACGCTTACGAAAAATATGCCTCGTTTGTTAAGCCATGAAGCAAAAGGACTCATTTCAAGGGCGGATCACGTGAAACAAATGGTATTCCTCGACCCATTAAGTGAAACCGCGTTTCGCACTGGCATGTGCAGTATGCGTGAAATATGCCTTTTTCGCCAGGCAAGGAAACGAAGTTGTTAGATGCTGAATTCGATAGAAGTAAAATCTGTTTTACTATTTCCTTTTTGAGGTGAACGAAGTTGGTAAACAGAAATATGAAATAACACAATGCCAGTCACAAGAGATCACTCTCTCAAAGTATGTCGGCAGTTTCCTGCATTCCTTATATTTTTATGACAATCGATATGCCGAGTAGTTCGAGAATTGAAAAGTTGCCGTCGAGTTACTCTTCCGAGTCAGCTAGGTGGAAGACATTGCATGAAAAAAAAAAAATAAATAAAAAGAAAAAGAAAAAAAAAATTGACAAACGTTCCTTTTGTTCATTTGGCCAATTTCACAGAATTTTGTCCATTTTACATACACTACTAGTCTGTTTCAAGAGGGTAAATTTGTCAAAATCATATTGCGGGTATTGGTCTTTTTAACCTCTCGCGATCGCACCCTCTTCGTCTGAATGTTTCATGATATGAAATTAACCCCTCTATAATTATTTCCTCAGACCATAGTGCAAAAGCGTTTGGAAACAGAGTTGAGTTGAAGTAGAGTTTGCTTGTGAAGTGTCTTCAGCCGTCTTGCAGCCGAGGTTTAGTCAAGTAACCATATAGTCAGTGCTTTTTTTCGGTTTATCGAATTGACGATCGCGTCAAATTTATCACTACCCTATATCATTCAAAGGCATCGTCTCATACTGCCTAGAAGCCCAGCGCGATCGAGATTGCCTTCGTCTGTATATTTTTTTGAACAGACTTTTTACTTCAGTGCAGATCGGTTTTGCCAAGCCAGCACCTTGAGTAAGATTTTATTTCAAAGTTGTTGAATGAACCATAGCGTTGCGTGAACATTGTGAAAACGCTAAGGAAAGAAAAGCCCATGTTAATAAAATTACCCTATGGATCTGTGATCTGCGTTGTCAGTTTTCGTTTACCCGTCAACATCGCTTGGTTATTTTGGATTCACAATTATTCGTAAGATTTTTGACGAGCACGGGCATATATAGTGAAAACGAATTTGGGGCGACTTGCCACAATATTTCAAATTTGTCTGATGGATGCTGACATCCTCTCTTAAGAACCCACTCCAGCGTGATCGTAGCAGGGCGGGATGGAAACGATATGTTTGGATGCGAAAAAATCAAACATGTGTGGTGCAAGTATCGGTTCCGGTGGCAAAGGGATGTCTCGGGCGTGCGAGATCTCGGCTGTTGGCAGCTGTTCTGAGGCTTCAGGATGGGAGTTTGAGAGTGTACCATATGATGTTCCACGTCAATGGACTTCATCTGCAGGGATCTTAACCAGTGCCAGTTTTGCACAGTCTGAGCTTGAAAGGTGAAGTGGCTTGCCTTTTACCCATAAGTTTGAGCTAAGAGTTTAGGTGAATAAAGTTGCTTTGCTGTGGGTGAGATAGTTTTTGATCGTCTGCCCTAAAGGGATCAACGATTGAGCAATTTCATCCGGTGGTGCGTTGCATGTGGAGGCAGTATGTAACTGCAAACTTTGATTGATTTGTTTATGACCCAGTGCCATGGGGCCGGACAATTTACGCCCGAGGGCCGCGCCTTGTGGATTTTATAAAGTGCTGTAGACAGTTTGGGCATTTATTTCTGGTTTGATATCAGCTGCAAAGAGATCAATTTTCATACTCTTCCCCTGAACTGGCATCAAGATGGTGTGCTTGGATTTTGGTGCCTTAGAGTTTGGTGCCTTAGAGGGTATGGCTAAAGAGGGTACTCTCATTTGACATGCACCAGAAAAGTGTACGATTCTGGCACAGTGCTCCTTAGAGCATCACCTCTGTGAAGCTGGGCATACAGGGCAAGGGTGTGCAGACCTGCCCAATATTTACAGGTGTCAGCCTTGCGCTGGCGGATAGACTGATCTTGACCTCATTTTTGCTCTGACTTTGGGGTGTCGTTGTGTTAGTGTAGTTTACTTGCTCTTGGGGACTTAAGCTTGCTGAATAATTGCTTAACCTTCTCCAATTGCCAAACCGTCTTAGCTACCTGTAGCATTGTCTTAAATGAGACCATGCCCTTCGTTGTTTTATCTCTGCGATCCATATTTTGTAGTTTTGACACCAGTCCTTCATTGTTGATCCCTGATATTAACCGGTCCTGACATTTATTACAGTACTCTAGACTCCTACTTCTTTTTTTGTTTTGGTCCGATCCAGGCTGTGACATATTCTCTCCGTTAGAACTCTTTCACTAAGCTTTAAAAAAAATAAAGGCTCAGACGGGACTCGAACCCGTGCCTCCCAGATAATATATAGATTTAGGCAAGCCTAAAAGCGGAGCTCGCATTTTTTCTCCCGCACGTCTCTTCAACAAAACTAGAAGACTGATTATATTATGGATGCTATAGGGTTAAATTTAAAGTATATTGTTACTAACAGTATATATGCTATGGATGGTTATCACGCAATTTTGGGGGTCTCCATAAAAAAAAGCTTGCAGCGAGAAGTTGAAAATTTTCAAGAACAGGAAAGAAAATTATGGAAACTGTTAAAAAGTTTTCCCAACAAAAAAAAAATGTAAGGACTGGTTTAATTTTGAGCACGTATGGTCACTTGCAATAAAGGCTCGGACGGGATTCGAACCCGTGCCTCCCAGATATTAATTAACCGCGACCATATCTCCCAGTCCAAGATGATAATATTAATCTCAAAATATTTTACAAAAAGTAATGTTTAGAAAGAGAAGTATACCTTTATCTTTAAATGAAAGTTTTGCAATTCAACAGAAATCGATTTCAATCGTTCAAAATTCCATTTAAATTCACCTTTCATGGATTTTTCCCCTTACACAAGATCATATTTTTTGAGGTCGGGCTTTTCTTCATACAATGAATGCTCAAAATAAACATTCCCACCTCTCCCCTCCCACTTTGAGAATACGTTGTTAGGTCAAAAAAGGATATTTTTTTATCACATTTGAATCATTTACAAACAGTATGTTGTCAAAACTAAGGTTCTCTTCTTTGCGCAAGTTTAAGAGAGGTTGTCAGTAATTTTCACGAATCCGGCGATAGAAGCAAAAATTCATCTTTTTTTTATTTGCTCCAAAAGACCCTTTTGGTGAACTGTTTTCAAAAATAATATTCAAAAGTTCCAGAGAGTTTTTATTTTGGGAAAAAATACGAACGTTCGAAATCGGCCAAAACGTACCTAATTTGCATAATTTCTATCGGGCTTTCAGTGCATTTTCACAACGCTCGTAGAAGACAACGAAAAATTATCTTGGATTCATTTTTTTCATAAGTTGTTTTTCATCCCTTGGAATAGCTTTCCCACTATATTTCATCTCCAACTAAACTTTCTTTCGTTTGTAACCACCCGCGTAAAGTACAGTATGTTTTGTATTCCGTTTGTACGCTGAATTTTACCATATTTCAGCCGACCATAACACCGGGGGTATACGAATGTACATAAAATATTAGAGCTCTTTTAAACGAGCAATTCTTTGTGTTTATCATGTAAAAATATTATTTTTGGCGCGTGAAAAGCGAGCGCGCCAGACCAAAATATACAGCGTGCATTTTCACGGAGTTCGGTCATTTTCTCTGCTGTACTCCTATTGTAAGTCACACGCTATTGGGACAAAACTCGACGTGTTTGGTCTCTACTTCTGTTTTGATTCATTTAAATATATCAGTTTAACTTAAAAATTACCCTACCTTTATTGTTAAGTGAACAAACCACCGTTTTAGGTAAAGTTTTTGAGTTTATTTTTCTCGAGTGCTAAATAAACAAATCGCTGTTTACAAAGCTACCAGCTCTGTCGACATGTTTTTAGCTGAAATTGGCCAGTCGCCTATATTGTTCTTTAATTCATAATCTATCCCACTGGCATAAATTTAGAGCACATTACATATAACTATAAATGTTGTGGTAAATAAGTGAGTGTGAGCTAAATAAAATCCTCGCACACATAAAATATTCGAAATAGGTAGTTGTCGCAAGAAAATACTCGCTTGTGCATGAACCTCGTGTATACATTCGGTGTTTTGCTCGGTTGCTTTCATAGATTTCCACCACTGTCATTGTAATTGAGGGCCTGTTTACATGGAGGTGGGGGACCCTGTTGAAGTCCTAAATGTAATAACTGTCCTAAATGTAATAAAGTCCTAAATGTAATAACATTTGGTCCTAAATGTAATAAAGTCCTAAATGTAATAACATTTAGTCCTAAATGTAATAAGCCTCCAATACAATCGTTTAACTCCTTCAGTGCATTGTTGTTATGGCGGACATCTACATTGAGATGTTAGTGACAGCAGTTGCACCAAAAACCGCTGACCAGTATACATGTCACATTACGTGCTCCGCGCTGATATCAATCAGCGTCTTTTTACTTGTTAGACATAAGAAATATCAGCAGTCGAAATATGGTCCATAAAGCGGTTTATTGATCGAGTTGAAAAAAATTATTTACAGCCCAAAGTGGGCTAGTTCTTGGCTGGAAGCTCAATAGGATGGAATCGATTGGTACATAATCATTAAGACTTTTTGTAAAAGAAATTGACTACAATTGATGATGAACCAGCATGCTATTATTGATGTTAACGTTCGTGTTAAAGTCTTTAGTAGTGATGCACCATTTTAGAGCATTTCGCTGTGTCACATGTTAATCCAAAAGAAAATTATTATTATCAGTAGCGTTACTGAAATTTTGCACATCAATGTTATTCAGTGTCAGTTGATTTTAATGAAGCATTTGAGTTCATTTTTAAGAATGCCTATCCTGATTTATTCAATTTTGAACTTGGGATATTGCATTTCTAGCCTTCTATGACTTTACTCCACCTCAGTAATCAGTTCATGTACAATATGACTGTAAGTGGAAACTGTTGAGCTTTCTTTTTTCATTCATCTATTTATCTATTCATTTTCTCCCCTCACGGCGGGGAGAAGAGATGAAGACAAAAAATGAAATATAAACTTGAGATCAGCTTTAAAATATATGTTTTCCCAATATTTCGGTTCGGGAACTGATGAACCCGTCATAAGGGGCTAAAGGAAAAAAATGAATGGTTCATTAGACCGTCAACTGACCATCATGTGTTGAATGGTTCAATTTAACTCCTGCGTGGAAAAAGGCAACATGTCGAGACCTGTGATCGTGAAATGGGATAACATATGATTGGTAAGTAGATATCTTGCTCTGTAAGTCACTTTATCATATAGCTAGCAGCGCACGAAGTGAATCCTGTGTTCTGATTGGCTACCTGAGCGGGCATAATGGGCCCACCCTCGCCCGCGCGGGATTCCCCGTATTGTATTGCATATACGTAGGAAAAAAAATAAACGACCCTCCTGGGTTTATTGTGCTGCAAACACAGTTGGCTTTCACTATCGGCTCTCGAAATAAACAGGCCATTCTTGATTCTTATCAAAGCTAAATCTTTTGCTATACAATAAATCCTTTAATGATTAAGCCAAGAGAATATAAACTCTCTTGACCAAGCTTGTATGGTCAAGATTACTGGAGATTAGCCTCGTTCTTTTTCTACTTTTTTATGGACCGAGACTTCGTCTCAGTCCGTAAAAACGCAAAAAAAAAAAAGAACTTGGCTGATATCCAGCCATTTTGACCTCACGCTTTGTCAATAACGCATATGAATATATTTTATGCAGACCCGTACAAATCTGGCAAAGGAAGACAGTACAAAAAATGCCCTTCCGAGCCCAGAATTTGTCTAACGTATAAGTCGGTGAACTTCCTTTTCCTTGTAATTCGGTTCATGAAGTGTTAACTTCAGCACTGATGACAGAAGTATATCGTCAAAATCTGTTACACTTAAGAGTCTGAGCCAGTGATATAAAGAGAGCTATCATGGGTCAACGTTCTCATTGCTTTTGCGTCCGTCAATTTGATGCCGAGGCGGGTCACCCCACTTTTCATGTAAACGTGATCAAGATAAAGTAAGAAATTATATGGACAGGCGGGTTACCCCAGCTAGGCGGGTTACCTCACCTACCTGGGGTCCTCCAGGGGTCCTCATTTCATGTAAACAGGCCCTAAAATGGCACGTTTGTGTAGTCCACCTGTTTTCGACTGGTGCATCAAATTTCATTTGTCACGCAATAGGATGCTAAGGGCCTGTTTACATGGAGGTGGGGAACCCCAGGTAGGTGAGGTAACCCGCCTAGCCGTGGTCGAAAAAGAAAACGCATTTACATGCAATCTCACGACCCCGGGGTGCTGAGGTGAGGTTTCTTGAGGTTGTTGTTGCGCTTGCAACTAAGGAGTTTGAGCAGAGGCGTCCTAAGCTCACATCTCGAAAAGACAAAAGATTAATTCTCGGACACATATGTATTTATTCATGAAAGCGTTACGCGTTGTGTTACGCGGTGTTTGGTTTCGCGAGGAACCGTTGACTTAATACGTTATACGGAATAGTTTGGGAAAGCAAATATGATCGGTTTACAGTGCTAAATATTCCGAAATGTGAACATTTTACACTCCTTGTTTTTTCATTGCAGTTTCAAGTGATTTCTGCCACGAGACGGCTAGGAAATGCGCAAAGTTTTAAAACATACATTTTTCGCTTTTGACCTTTTTGCCATGAACGCGACCCCGGCCAGGCGGGTTACCTCACCTTGACACGTTTACATGACAAATTGTCACCCCGGCTGACAAGGTTACCCTACCTGGCAGACCGGGCAACCCGCCTAGGTGGGTCACCCCACCTATCATGTAAACGTGAGAAAAAATAAAATAAGAAATTATATGGACACCTACCCGGGGTCCCCCACCTCCATGTAAACAGGCCCTACCTGTATTTGCGTTGTGGAAACTGATTCAGGATACTTTTAGCTGGGGAATCTGAGGTCTGCAGATATAATCTACTTCAAAAACATGGATTACATATACGTATGTGCATTTCTCTATATGTTGCATGAGAATTATTTCTCAGCAGGGTTAGAAAGTGGTCTACTACGGTAATCCATGAATCAGAGTGTATGTTGCATTATTTCTCAGATTTCTTCGAGAATCTTTACAAACAGAATTCCAACCTAGAGTTGATTTGAAAATGTATCTAAACAGCTGGACTACATAGACATGCTATTTTAATTACGGTGACATTGGTAGCAATCTATAAAAGCAACAGAGCAAAACACCGAATGTATACACGAGGTTCATGCACAAGCGAGTATTTTCTTGCGACAACTACCTATTTCAAATATTTTATGTGTGCGAGGATTTTATTTAGCTCACACTCACGTATTTACAACAAAATTTATAGATTTTAAAGAAAAATATAGGCAACGGGCCAATTTCAGCTAAAAACACGTCGACAGAGCTGGTAGCTTTGTAAACAGCGATTTGTTTATTTAGCACTCGAGAAAAATAAACTCAAAAACTTTATCTAGAACGGTGGTTTGTTCACTTAACAATAAAGGTAGGGTAATTTTTAAGTTAAACTGATATATTTAAATGAATCAAAACAGAAGTAGAGACCAAACACGTCGAGTTTTGTCCCAATAGCGTGTGATTTGCAATAGGAGTAAAGCAGAGGAAATGACCGAACTCCGTGAAAATGCACGCTGTATATTTTGGTCTGGCGCGCTTGCTTTTTACGGGCCAAAAATAATATTTTTACATGATAAACACAAAGAATTTCTCGTTTAAAAGAGCTCTTTTACTTTATGTACATTCGTATATCCCCGATGTTATGGTCGTCTGAAATATGGTAAAATTCAGCGTGCAAACGGAATACAAAACATACTGTACTTTACGCGGGTGGTTACAAACGAAAGAAAGTTTAGTCGGAGATGAAATATAGTGGGAAAGCTATTCCAAGGGATGAAAAACAACTTAGGAAAAAAATGAATCCAAGATAATTTTCCGTTGTCTTCTACGAGCGTTGTGAAAATGCACTGAAAGCCCGATAGAAATTATGCAAATTAGGTACGTTTTGGCCGATTTCGAACGTTCGTATTTTTTGTCAAAAAAAAAACTCTCTGGAACTTTTGAATATTATTTTTGAAAACAGTTCACCAAAAGGGTCTTTTGGAGTAAATAAAAAAAAAGTTGAATTTTTGCTTCTGTCGCCGGATTCTTGAAAATTACTGACAACCTCTCTTAATGACCTACATCAATACATATTGGGATTCAAATCCAATATCTCAGCTCGCGTACTTACTAAATCTTGGTTTCAAATTTTAAATTTTATGCGTAGCAGAAGGGCCAGTTTAGAATTCATGATGGTAGGATCCAACTCCTACATCCCAGTTAGTATATTTACCAATTCCCAGTTCCTAATTCTAATAGAAGTTGCATACCGAAAGATGGAAAAGACATTTGAATTTTAGTATAGAAAAATAAACAAATTTCAAATGCATATATCTTTTGCTTTCTCATCAAAAAGAGACACTTTTTGATGAGAAAACTAAAGGTGTATGTATAAGCAATAAGTTTGCACTATTTAACTTGGATAACGAAAGTATATTAGGGACTCTTAAATCTTAGCAGTTTTTAATATGTTTAGTTTTAAAAGCCCAGAATAGAATCAGGAACCTGGTTTTTACTAGCGCAGAATAGAACTTATATACAGTGTATATCCTTTTTGTAGTGATTTGAAGAACAACCAAATAGAAGAGCTACCACCTGGAATCTTCACTTACAACACCGAGTTAACAGCATTGTGAGTAACACATTTATACCATCATATTTGAATACTTGATACAACTGGTTAAAGAGACGCATTTTACCGACTAATGAGGAGTTCAAACCTCAGCCATTCAAAAGGGAATTTTAATTTAACGGTCATAGACAAAAAGATAAACTACCACTACCCCCACGGACTATTAAATATCAGCGTGCCACACAGACCTATGACTTGAACCTTTAAGGTGACTACAAACCTATCTGCAGACAAAACTGTTATAAAATACCGGTATATGGCCAGTGTCTTCGTCTGGGAGGACAAGTTGGAACTAGTGGGACTGGTACGACTGAACACAACTAGTGGCAAGAATCAAAGTAGTAATGGTGCTGTAAAGGATCACATTTATGCTAAACATAGAATGGCTCTCGAAATGGATCGGGTGTCCCAAACATTTTACGGAAAATTATTGCAAATTTTTAAATTTCCCCTGGCCAGATAGAAAATGCACAACAAAAATACACGAGAGGTGAGATTTTTAACCAAATCCAGGATATATCCTTGATCAGTAGACTCGATTCGACCTGTAGAAGAGCTATCACCTGAAGTCTCCCATAACACAGGGATTATCAGTTATTTTTCATAAGAATATGAAAATTCTCCGTTATTCGTCCACTATGTTCAAGGACAAGTATCCAGGCATATTGTTAAGTCAAACAGTTATATTCTGTTCGTTGTACTTTAAATGTTTTTTAAGTGCGTATGACAAAACATTTGCTACCATTTTATTGTCGAAAACGAAGGTTCATCTGAAAAACTTTTCGATGTGAATTTGTAATGAAATAAGTTTATTTTAACTTGCGGATTAAAATCAAATAATGATCCTAGCGGGTGAGTTGCAATTTTACCAATTGAAGAAAAGTTGACTGAAAAAGATTCAGCCTTGGATGGGATTCGAATCCATGCCTCTCAGATACTCACTGGGAGCTACTACTAACTGAGCTAGAAAGCCACACGTTGGGAGTGAGGAAAATTTGCGAGGATTACATTTTTCGTGGAGGAAACTCATGCTCTTTGCAGTGAGATAACTCAAATAGAGCCATGTCAGACGCAGGTGAGCTGAAATTTTAGCAATTACCGAATAGGCCGGAAAAAATATAGGAAAAAAAACCTCGTTATTTGACCTTCTAGGATTTGCCTTGCTCAAAATATGGGAGGAGTAGAGAAGTCTGGAAACAAGTTTGTTTGTTTTTTTTTTCCTATGTCGAAAGATATTTTATCGACATTTTGAGTGTACTATAAACTGTTTGAGGTCACTAATTTGCTAAATTTTTGTTAAGTAAGGGACTTCACAATAGTTTATAAATATTTTTTAGACTCATTCCCAGTTTAATTTACCCAACCAAAGAGTCAGACTTTGAGTTGAACTTCTTTTTAACGTAAAAAAAAGAAAATAATAACAATGATAAAAAAATACCTATGGGCCTACGTGGAACTGAAGATATAATTATTTCTACATGACAAGAGTTAAAACTCACTTCTCACAAAATTTATCTGCAAATTTCTTTAAGCTAGAAAGTTACCTTGTTATTTAGAACGGAAAAAAAAGAGGTCAGGAATAATTTGAAAATGACAGTGTTGAGGACTCTTTTAACTTAACTGTTTTTAAGCAAAAATTCACTGCATAATAGTTAATTAGAGCTACAAATCGCACAGTTTTGTGCGTCTCCGGATTTCCTGTTTCATTGGTATACACCACTAGCAGTTACTTAGCATTTTTTTTAAAGTCAGGTATTCGAGATTAAGTGCGCCACACCATTATCCTCTAAATGTACATGTACCAAGCGTCCAAATATCTCCCAAAGTTTGGAAAAAACAGTCACTCAGACAATTTCAGCACAGAAAGAGATTAGCCATATAAGGAAGGAAAACAGACTCCTCTCGCTTCTCCTGGGGTAAAAGCAACAACAAATCTGAACTTTCATAACAGAAGTGAAAACAGCAATCATGGTGAACATCACCCACACTACTTAATTTAGAATCTCGACACCAATTATTTATTATAGAAAAATAAACAAAGAGCAAAAATAAATTAAAAAGAAAAAGAAAAACATAAAAAAAAAAGATTTATGGTAGCCTAAACGGTGAGCATTTTAAAATCCCCTAGGTGTTTACCATTTCTAACTCGTAGTCAAATAAATGTTGTAGTCACCCGTCGGGTACACTAAAAGGATTATTTTATGATACCTAAAATTCTACAAAGTCTCTACTTAATTCAGAACCTCGACTAGAATTATTTACCATAGAAAAATAAACAAAAAAAAAAATTAAAATAAAAAAAAGAAAAAAAAAAAAAAGAAAAAGAAAGAAAAGATTTTCACACAACCACGACACCAAACGATCTGAATATCGAAGAGCTGATGTATCGAGCAAAGGAATGGATTCGCATTGCTGCAGCAAGAGTTTACACGTGTGATGCTAGAATTATCATTAAATGAATTTAAAATTGATTTAAGGTAACCGAAAGGGTGAGCATTTTAAAAAATCACTTATCTTTTTATAATCTTTTCTAACTCGCACTCAAATAAGCGTTTTAGTTGTCCGTCGGATACACCATAAAAATTATTTCATGCTCAACCTCGATGATATTTGCTAAATTTTTATTATACGGAATTTGGGAGACAACCAACCAGAAAAGTCACCACCTGGAGTCTACTATAGCAATACTGAATTGGCCGTTTTATATAAAAATCAAAGCATAAGTTTATGTTTGATACTTAAAGAATGTATTCGTCTCTATTTGTGTTCAAACACCACTTGCACACAATTTTGTCAATTACCGAATGTGAGTGAAATTATACTCACACCGGTTGTCGTCAGTCTTGAGGCTGATTAATTGCCGGAATAAGGTAAGGTAGCCGTATTTTTGCTTAAGATGTAATTATTTATTAAATCAATAATGGACCAGTTACTCAAAAAAACTTATTTTCCAGGGTGCTTTGGAGCAACAAGATTAAGAAGTTGCGTGGTGATTTATTTACTCCATTAGTGAAGCTACAGTCTCTGTAAGTCAGGAAGCTAAATTTTGTATAGATCTACTTTAACTTGAAAGGATGTTAGCTTTTGCTTTAGATTTTTCCTCGCAGGTGACAAAAGGAATGACTTGCACTTCGCGCCCAACTCGCGCTTGCTTCCGTTCGCCTGAAAACCCACAAAATCCCGCCGGTTCTGCAGGCTAAATGTTCACCTAAATATGGCCTTATTCTTGTTATCGGGATTTGGATTGCATCCAGAACCTAGAGCCTGATGATTTCCGAGAGTAAAGATCAGAGTTCAGATTGCAACGATCGATACACCAAAGAATGTAAGCCAGCACCTTGAGTAGGATTTGATTTCAAAAGTTGTTGAAATTAACTAACTCTTGTCTACACTTTTCTGGTTATTCCATATTCGAATAGGGCGCGACCGCAAATTTACACGTTTAGCGTGCTTTACGAGCTCCATGACAAAATAATTAGTTTAAAATGCATGAAGTTAAAAGGCATGCAGTTACGAGGCTGCATCAGCGCAACACGCAAACTGCAAGTGCGAGTGTGAAAAACGTGTAAATTACACGAAATCAGTCAACTACAACTCATTAAATATGTTTACTGAGACTATTGGATTTACATTTATTCGTAAATATTTAACGAGCATCAGCTAGTTACTGGACTTTGTTGGGTTTCTTATTAATCAAAACTGCGATAGCCAAGACTTGGAAGATCTACTTGCACTGCGTCCGCTTTGCTACAAATGGTTTCTTCCGATTGCCACGAGTTCACTTGAAGTTTTGAATCGAATGATTATGGAATAGATATTTCAATTAAAAAAAAACCAAAATTGTGGAGTACTCCCCCGATAAAATCATTAGAAAGAAAACATATGTTGTGAGACGCCGGGCTTCCCGTTTCATCGGTATGCACCACTTACAGCTAATTGGCACATTTTAAATGTCCAGTACTCGAGACTAAGGGCCTCTTCATATGAGCCCGGTTGACCGGGCTGGCCCGCTTACCGGGACGAGTTTCGCCTTGGGTTCATATGAGAAAATTCAGCCCGGTTTCCGAGATGAGAAAAGGCCGAAGATCCTGGGGACGAGTTTTGGCGCGAAATTAGCAAAAACAAAACAAAGATGGTGAAACGCAACCGAGTTATTACTTTCGTGCCTATCATTGCTTTGGTAACCCTTTTAGCTGTATCACTGCAGTTTAAAGGGTTGCCAATGATGTGGAAAATTCCGCAGGCAAAGCAAACGACGCCAATTGGGCTGCCTTGTTGCGGAAACGAAATTATTCGTTGTGTGATGGAACTGCGCTGCTTTGTCATCGACCATTTAACGCATGCGCTATTGCAAAGAATTCATCCCGGTAACCGGGATGAAGTATTCATATGGCAAAAATTTCTAGCCCGCTTACCGAGATCCCGATTGGAAAAACCGAGATCTCGGTAACCGAGCCAGGTCACCCTCTCATATGAACACATCGAAAATCAACCGGGCTCATATGAAGAGACCCTAAGTTTGCCAGACCACATTGAATAAGTGGCAGAAATAAATTCCTTTTGTTTGTGCACAGATTTCTGGGATCGCCATGGGGCAAACATTGCAACTCTTAAAAAAGAGAGAGATTATCGCTTTTTTTTCTTTTTTTAAAATCCGAATCCGTTTACTACTTGTCACGTGGAGAGGTGAAAAACGCACCTTGACGGGAAAATCTTGATTTCCTTCAACTTTGTTTCCAGCAAATATCTGAACTCTTCCCTCCTCGTCAATTTTGAAGAGACTTGCTTCTTCTTGATCTGTCAAAAGGATTCCTCTCTGAACTGGCGCAACGGTGCATCGAGCGTTTTGTGATTTTTAAACGACTTGGCTTTCACAGGAAGCGACTTATAATAGAGTTATGACTTGATTGTGTGAAACAAACAACTTGTTGTTCACACAAAGGCTGACAAATAAATTCCAATCGTCCCCATAGCCCGTTGGACATTTATCGCACATAACCCCATACCAGTCTTACTTGAGCTGTGCACCATGTATTCTCTTGGAACAAGATAATACATACTACAAGCTCACGGTAACTAACGCGATCGCCTGAATGTGCGCTTCGATAGCATTGTCCAAGAAGTTTACTTGGTGTTTGTCATGTCCAAGTGATACATGTTCTTCCTCTGTCCTCTTGCTGGCCACAGTGCGTAACTATTTCACTGATGCGTGCCATGCAGAAAGTCTCGTCTGTGACAAAAAATATATAGTCATACCCAGAAACAACGTATTTCCGACGATCGTTCAGATCCACGATCTGAACTTCCTCACGAACAAATTAAAATTTCGCTCTGAATCCTTAATCCGGGCAAAATAATTTTCAGAATCCACTGACCCGTTGGCCCATTCACCCCCCTCCTTGAAGTGTTATAGGCAACTAAGGATTAAAATGCCACATAATAGGGCCCTGAGCAATGAGCTCCTTAGACTCAAAAAAAGCTTTGTTATGTGAGTCAGTCCACTGGAAGGGGACGTCTTTGTTGGTTAATTCTCTTAAAGCCTTGACCACATCACTCAAATTTAGACAAAACCTTGCAAGGGAATTCAGCATTCGGCATACTTAGAATTACTTCTACCATGGTTGGGACTGGGCTGACCCGTAAAAATCACATTGAGGTTTTAAACCTCTACTTGGCTGGGTTCAGCTTGAGTAACACTTGTTGCATTCGCAGCAGAAAATTGTTAAGATTCTCATCATGATCTTTTTCGGCCTCCTCTTGTGCTATTCCACATCCATGTTTAAGAACACGATCGGCAATTTTTAGTTACAGGTACTTTTCATTCCTGCCAGGGCTTCCTGTTGCCTCGTTAGATATTTCTCGTTTCCGCTGGTGAAATGAGCAACTCGAAATTAGGTGTGTTCAGAATACTGATAAAAATATTAGAAAATTTGTTGTAAGAGACGCCCTGATGATTTGCGAGGGTAAAGATCAGAATTCAGATTCCGATGATTTTGAAAACGATCAATACGCCAAAGAATTATGTATCCTCTAGAACTTTTAATAATGAAAAGACGATTGAGGTTGCGATCTCGAGTAAGAACTTTGCACTTTATGCTACCTCACACACTAATGCATTCGTTTTAGTCGTTAGTGATGTGATGTGCGTTTTCTCCGCGGAGACCGAGTTTTAGCTTATATCACAAAAAGCATTGAATTGCGGTGTGAAGTAATTCTTTATTTAAAAAGAAAACAGCTTGGTTTAAAAAGATTTATTAGTCACCTCGTCTAAATCTAGTTTCTACTTTTGTGGTAATTCCATATTCGAGAAAAACGCGATCAAAAATTGACACGTTTAGCGTGCTCTACTAACTCCATAACTAAATTGTTAGTTAAAAATGCATTCATATGAAAGACTGCATGCGTGCATTATGCAAACTGCGTGCCCTACACGCACTTGCAAGTCTGACTGTGAGATGCGTGTAAATTACTCGGATTAAGTCAACTACAACTCATTAAATGTGTTTACTGAGACAATTAGATTCCAAATTATTCGTAAGATTTTTGGCCAGCATCAGCCAGTAACCGCACTTCGTTGGGTTCCTTATTCATGAAACGAGGAATGAAGAAATTGCTCAAATGTATGAAGAATGCTGAGCTCTACTAGGGTGATCTCCTTGTCCAAACCTGTTCATGGGAGGAGCACCTTAAGACCCTCCGAGAGCTGTTTAGACGCCCAGCTCAGGCTGGCATGACGATTAGACCAAGTAAGTGTACCTTTGGTGCCGCCAGCATCGATTTCGCTGGCCACGAATTACAGCCGGGCTTAATTGGTGTGCATGAGGATAATGTCGTTAAGATCAGAACAGCCCCAAGACCAACGACTCAAGAAGCAGGTTCGATTCTTTATGGGATTGGCAGGATATTACCGAGATTTCATCCCCAACTTCGCAGCTATTGCAGCCATCCTTTCTGACCTTACGCGAAAGGTTCAACCAAGTAAAGTGGAGTGGGGTGACACCCACGAGAAAGCCTATCAGACTATTAAGATTCTTCTCACCATTGATCCAATCTTATGTCTACCGGATCCTGAAAAGACCTTTGTTCTAAGGACGGATGCTTTAGACTACGGGATTGGTGCAGTTTTGATACAAGAGCATGAGGGCAAGTTGTTTCTCATCTGTTATGCAAGTAAAAAGTTGAGTGACGCAGAGGGTAATTATTCTACAATAGAGAAAGAGTGCTTAGCAGTTGTGTGGGGTATCAAGAGATTTCATGTGTATCTATATGGTGTGCGCTTTGTACTACAGACGGATCACGAGCCTCTTAAGTATATGAACAGAGCAAAGTTCACCAACAATCGTCTGATGCGGTGGGCTATGTTCTTACAGAGTTACAACATGAAAGTGGACGCCATGAAGGGATCAGACATTGTAGAAGCTGATTACCTAAGTCGTGTGATGGGGTGAGGAGATTAAATGGACTATTGTATGCTGTTTGTCTACATAGACGATTTTTCGTTTTGATGCTTTTCTTCTCGAAGAGGGGGTCATGTTACGATAAATTGTCTGACTAAAGTCTTAGAACATTCTCTAGAACAGTCTAGAACCCGAAGTCATCCAGATGTGACCTTCTTGTAAGGGAACATTCTGGAACATTCTATTTCTTACGTAATTATTGAAGTTTAGAAACCGTGTTAATCCACTGAATTTAGTTCTTTAGAGAAGTTTCTAGATCATTGTACTTTATGTATATAAGAGCGATAGTTTCGTCTAAAAAAAACGAGAATTGTGAAGAAGCTTAGTGCTGTAAAGTCAGGAAGTCAACTACGTGGAAATAAATCAGTTTATTGCTGTTACCGACGATCCTGAGTTTTGTCTAGGAACAACCCTGCTCTACATTGACACTCGTAACAATCACGTTTGGTATCATCTTACTTCATTATTAGCAAGACTGTATCAAAACTTTCAACAAGCAACTGACTGAGCACAAACAAGATGCAAGAATAAAAACAGTTATGTTAATGAGAACAGTCTCATTAGTAATCATCATCCACCTATAAAAAAAAATACTGTTGTATCTGCTCTATGTCTGACCCAGAGCATCTTCTAATGTCAACATAAGTTGACTCTAACTGGTTTACAAAGTCAGGTACAGCCATAAATTCTTAGTATATCGTTTATTAAGAGAAATCGCATCCCCATTGTTATGAATCCAACAAGCTTCCAAAAAGGCTTAGAGAGACGTAATCTACCAGAAGATGGACAAAAAATTTGAATTTAATATGTGTAGAAAATAAACAAACTTCAATTGTATATTTCTTTTGGGTTCTCATCAAAGAGACACTTATGAAGAGAAAACAAGAGGTGTATTGAAGGTTTTTATATAGATATAGCTAGATAGATAGATAGTTAGATATAGCTCTTTGGTATACAAAGCTTTGCTTTCATGTCCAAATTGAGCACTCTACTAGGATGAGTCATTGCTGCTAGCATTATGCATGCTCACTAGTTTTTCTAGTTTGAGCACTCTGGCATGGCTTAGATGATCCCACATGTGTGATAAATATAAATATACATACATACATACATACATACATACATACATACATATATATATATATATATATAACTAACTGCAGACAGTACTGTTTCGGCCTTCTGGGCCTCATCAGTGCAGTGCTGATGCTAGGATGGAGGTAAGACCATATAGCCACCCCAAGTGATCTCACATATGTGGGATCATCTAAGCCTATATATATATATATATGCATGCTCACTAGTTTTTCTAGTTTGAGCACTCTGGCATGGCTTAGATGATCCCACATATGTGAGATCACTTGGGGTGGCTATATGGTCTTACCTCCATTCTAGCATCAGCACTACACTGATGAGGCCCAGAAGGCCGAAACAGTACTGTCTGCAGTTAGTTATATATATATATATATATATATATATATATATATATATATTTTTTTATGTATTTATGTATGTATATATATATATATATATATATTGTATTAGTTATATATATATATATATATATATATATATATATATATATATATACATACATATGTAAGCACTATGTTTGCCCAGACGCGAGTTTGCATTAAACAAAGCTAATAAGGGTATGTTATGGTATGCTATGGTCTCCTAAAACGTATCAGTTTTTTTAAGAACCCAGAATAGAATCAGGAACCTGGTTTTTACTAACGCAGAATAGAACTTATATGCAGTGTATATCTTTTTCGTAGTGACTTGGATGGCAACCAAATAGAAGAGCTACCATCTGGAATCTTCACTTACAACATCAAGTTAACAGTATTGTGAGTAACCTGATTTTGCGCCTTTTCCGTGCAGAATAAATAAACCTCAGTCCCCTTGCCCCAATGCCTATCTACTCTCCTAGCACACTCCATAGCCTTTTGATGATATATGCGTGGCACAGAAACCAGTGGCGACACCATACTATATACTTAAGTCATTACAGCTCATAGAAATCAAGCCTTGACATTACTAGTTTACAATATCATTTTTAGTATCATCTTACCTCATTATTAGCAAGACTGTATTAACACTTTCAACAAGCAACTGACTGAGCACAAGCGAGATGCAAGAATAAAAACATTTAAGCTTGCTGCATTATGGCTTTAGCCTCCTCAAATTTTAAAAGTTCTTAGCTACCTGTAGCATTGTCTTAAATGAGACCATACCCTTCTTTGTGTTATCTCTTCGGCCCTTATTTACTGGTTTTGACATCGATCTCCCGTTGTTGATCCCTAATATTAACTGGTCCTCACACGGCAGTATGACATCAATCCCCTGTCCTGAAAAGGACGCCATCATCAGTTCTATCTTGATTTCTGAACTTCAGTAAGCGTGTTTTTTGGCTGGAATCTCACTTCTGACACCATGTTCTAAAGGGGGAAACACTACGAAAGCAGTAATGGACGCCACGTCTATTCAATATCCCCCATGCTGGGGCAATCTATAACAAATTCAAGACGTAACACATTATCTGTTCCAAAAAATGAGCTGAGAGCGGGGCATGATGAAAACTCTGAGGTTCAAGGGACAACTTATGTTCAAGGATAAATATAGAAATATTTCGCTCGGTCAAACGGGAACATTGTGCTCATTATACTGGAAATTGCCGGACCTACAAGCTAGAGGACTCCCTTGTCCAAGTTTGTAATTTGGTTTATGACTTGTTAACTCCGTCATTGATCGCTCAAGTATTACTTTATCACATTTTTCCAAAATCAATTGTACTCAAGAGTCTGAGCTAGTGATATATGGATAGGTATTGGTCAGCGTACTCATTGTTTTGCTAGCTGTTTTTTGATGTCAATTGTTCATCAGTATAACGGTTTGGAGCCAATGCTTCTGGACTTAAGTCTAGCAAATAAAAAGACGCTGATTGATATCAGCGAGCCCGCAATGTGACATGAATACTGGTCAGAGGATTGTTTGATGCAACAGCTGCCCCTTTAACATCTCAATGTGGATGTCTGCTATAATAATAATGCACAAGGGCAGTTAAACGATTGCAACGGAGGCTTATTACATTTGGGACTTTATTTCATTTAGGACCAAATATTGTTACATTTAGGACTTTATTACATTTAAGACCAAATGTCATTACATTTAGGACAGTTTTTACATTTAGGCCTTCGACAGACTCGCACTTCGCGCCCAACTCGCGCCTGCTTCCGTTCGCCTGAAATCCCAAAAAAATCACGCCGGTTCTGCAGGCTAAATGCTCTCCTAAATGTCGCTTTATTCTTCACATTGAGATTTGAATTGCATCCAGAATCTCAGCCTGCTGTAGCCATTTAATCAGGTATGTCTCATGCCTATTACAAAAGAATAAAAAAACTTTATAACGCGCGCTGTCATTGGTTGAAAGAGCGTGCTCTATGAGAATATAGAGCATATAGCTGAGCTAAAGCTGTCACGCCATCTGCCGAATTGTACTATGTCTGACCTTTTCCGTGACTTCTCTCTAGCTTTTTTCGATAATTGAAAATGAAATTTCGGAACGAGCGAGTCGGCAAGTAGCAACAGGCCGAAACCAAACCAAGGTTTGTAAACATGCCTGGTTCCGTAATTTACGTTATTAAAACGTGAGCAGAGGCGTAAATCCTCAAAGAGAAAACAAACTGGACAGTCCGAGTTTTAAAGGTTTTCACCCTCAGCTACATTGCAAGCTTACGTACGGTAATTAAAATCAAACACAGCTAACACTCGTTAGTATATAAAGTTTTATGTTCAACAACAAAACAGAACAAAACAGGAATGATGAAAAAGTAACCAAACTGGCCTAACTGTTAAAATTCATTATAATCATGACAGCGTCAGAGCGACTGCGATCATACTGAAGTCCATCGCGACTAACTCATCATGCGATCTCCGGTCATCACAGTGAAGCAAGCCTCGGAAACTACATGGGCCGCCCTTCCAATGAAAAAATAAGAGCTTGCTCTGATAGCCTTTCCAATGCGTTGAGTGGAAGGCCACATCAGTCACTGCAGCCGAGTTTTACGGCGCTGTCATCCCGAGCGATCTTCATGTTCCGGTGAATTCGGCTGTCGTTCATTAATGAAAAAAACTCGCCTTGAACAGTTCGTTTTCTACTTGTTATGTGAAAAAACTTGTGTATTTTTATCAGCAACAATTCGGCTGAAGTTCACTGAACATTTCAATTTCATATTCTGTATTAGAGACTAAAAACCTTCAAGCAAAAGTATTAAATTCGACCTGCCGAACTATTTAAGTTGTCGAAGATTCAAACGTGTACGATTGACCTTGCTTCCTTTTCGCTGACGCAATGACAGTTCTGATAGCTGACTTTGAAATGGCTTTCTGTGGCGCGCTCTTAGGATGAAAAAAAATAATATTATTAATGTTTTCTTTTTTCTTATTTTTATTCTATTGTGCGATTCAAGGAAAATCCATTTCCTGAGTCGTGAATTCGGCGTTAAATTGTACTTGAAAACCGTTATCGTACTCATCGCTTCGCGATATCGGTTTTCGCGTGCAATTTAACACGGAATTCCCTCGTCAGGCAATGAATTTTCCCACAAAATTGATTTAAGGTAGCCTAAACGGTGAGCATTTCAATATTCACCTAGTTTTTATAACCTTCTCCAACTCGTAGTCAAATAAGCGTTTTAGTTGCCCGTCGAATACATTAAAAGAAGTATTACGCTCAACTTCGATAATATTTTGCTACATTTTTATCATATGGGATTTGGGAGACAACTAGGCTGGGAATCTATCAACTGGAGTCTACAATAGCAACATTGAATTGGCCGAATTATAAAAAAAATCAAAACATAAGTTCATGTCTGATACTTAAAGAATGTATTCGTCTCTATTTGTGTTCAAACACCACTTGCAGATAATTTTCTCAATTACCGAATGTGAGTGAAATTATACTCTCACCGATGGCTGTCAGTCTTGAGGCTAATTAATAGCCGGAATAAGATTAAGGTTGCCTCATTTTTTGCTTAAGATGTTATTATTTATTAAATCAATAATGGACCAGTTTCTCAAAAAACACTTATTTTCTAGGAGGCTGGATGAGAACAATATTAAGAAGTTGCATGGTGATTTATTTACTCCATTGGTGAAGCTACAGTTTCTGCAAGTCAGGAAGCTCACTTTTAAAACGATCCACTTTAACTTGAAAGGATATAACTTTTGCTTTAGATTTTTCCACGCAAGTGACTAAAGGAATGACTTGCACTTCGCACCCAACTCGCGCTTGCCTCCGTTCTACTGAAATCCCAAAAAATCACGCCGCTGACTTTGAAAACGATCGATACACTAGAGAACGTAAGCCAACACCTTGAGTAGGATTTATTTTCAAAAGTTGTAGAAATTAACTACAGCGTTGCGTGAACATTGTGAAGACGCTAAGGAAAGCAAAGCCTAATTGGTAAAATTGCCCCATGGAAATGTGATCTGTTATCTTAGTTTTCGTTTTACCCGCCGAAGTCGCTAGGTTATTTTGGAAAACTAATGAAGCTGAATAGTGAGAGATCAGAGATGTCCTTATCTTACTGAATGGCAACTTTACGTATCCTTTTGAACATTTCATAAGGAAAAGCCGATTAGTGTAGACATCTTGAGTGAGAACTTTGCATCTTATTCTATTTGTCTTTAAATTTGTCCCTTTTTTGGTTTGTTTCACACTTATGCATTCGTTTTAGTCTTTAGTGATGTGATGTGCGTCTTCTCTGGGGAGGCCAATTTTTGAGCTTTTAGCGCAAAACCCGTTGAATTTCATCCCTTAAAATAAAAAACAGCTTGGTTAAACAGAGTTAATAGTGCCCTCTTCTACCTGTGGATTATACTTTTCTTGTAATTCCAAATTCGAGTAGAACGCGATCGCAAATTGACACATTTAGCGTGCTTCACTAGCTCCATGACTTAATAATTGGTTAAAAATGCGTGCAGTTAAAAGGCTGCACGCGCGCAACAAGAAAAATGCGTGTGAGTACACGCACTTGCAAGTATGAGTGTGGAATGCGTGTAACTTACACAAATCATTCGATTACAATTCATTAAATTTGTGTACTGAGACAACTGGATTCACAGCTATTTGTAAGATTGTTTTCGAGCATGAGCTAGTAAATGAACTTTGTTGGGTTTTTTATGAATGAGAAATGAGAGTGTCGGGACTTCGAAGATTAACTTGCACCTTTTCCGCTTTCGTTAAAGGTTTCTCCCAATTGCATGAGTTGACTTGAAATCTGAATATGCTGATTATGGAATAAAGTTTTTGAAGAAAAAAAAATTGTGAAGCACTTCCCCAATCACAATCATTAAAGCTTCGATGAAAGTTTTGATGTGCTTTTTAAAATTCGTTGCCAGGCGCGTTACCAAATTTTTCTTGATGTCTGTTCTCTAAATCTCAAATTCAGAACGCACAAAATTAATTTGTTTGCTTGCGAATGACTACCAGTGACTTACGGCGCTTTACGTGGGCAAATGCAGCAATCGTGGTATATGGCGAAATATACCTCTTTTTTAAGGCCATAGAGCAGAACAGCCCATATCAAACACGAATGACTTGAAAGATACCTCGTTCTTCAAGCACGGATAACTTCAAATCTCATTCTTCAAGCCTTAAAGCAAAAATACGTTTTAAACAGAAATATGAAGTACGGAAAATATGCCTCGTTCTTAAAGCCCTGAAACAAAACAGCCCATTTTAGGCGTGGATGACTTGATTTATATTGTGTTCTTTCATCCATTTAAACAAAAAGGCGCTTAACGCAGAAGAATTGGATGCAGCTTACGTAAAACATGCCTCGCTTTTAAAACCATGAAGCAAAACGACTCGTTTTAAGGGCGGATCACGTGAAGCATATCGTGTTCTTCGGCCCATTAAGCGAGACCGCGTTTTGCACTGGCATGAGCAGTATACTTTAAAATTTACCTTTTTCGCCAGGCTATGAAACAAGGTTATTGGATACTGAATCCGATAGAAGTAAAATCTGTTTATTATTTCCTTTTCGAGGCGAACGTGAAGTTGGTAAACAGAAATATGAAATTGCACAAAGTCAGTCACGAGGGAACACTCTCTCAAAGTATGTCGACATTGTCCTGCATTCCATTTATTTTAATGACAATTGATATGTCGAGTAGTTCGAGAATTGAAAAGTTGCCATCGAGTTGCTCTTCCGAGTCAGCTGGGTGGAAGGTATTGCATTAAAAAAAAATGACCGACGTTCAATTTCTTCATTTGGTCAATTTCACAGAATTCCGTTCATTATACATTCACTACTACTCTGTTTCAAGTAGGGAAATTTGCCAAAATCGTATTGCGGGTATTGGTCTTTTTAACCTATCGCGATCCCGCTCCTTTTTTCCTGGTTTTGTCCTAGTTATTTATCTCCTCTGAATGTTTCATGATAAGAAATAAACCCCTTTATAATTATTTCCCTAGACCACAGTACAATGAACCCTGAGTAAGATTTGTTTCAAAAGTTTTAGAAATTAACTATAACGTTGCGTGAACATTGTGAACACGCTAAGGAAAGAAAAGCCCAAGTTTATAAAATTGCTCTACGGAACTGTGGTCTGCGTTCTCAGTTTTCGTTTACCCGCCAAAGTCGCTAGGTTATCTTGGGGAAACTAATGAAGCTGAATAGCGAGAGATCAGAGCTGTCTATAATGTATTGTATGGCAACTATAATTATGTATCCTTTAGAACTTTTAATAATGAAAAGCCGATTGAGGTAGCCATCTCGAGTAAGATCTTTGCACCTTATCCTACCTTGTCTCTCACACTCTCATTCGTTTTAGTTGTTAGTGATGTAATGTGCGTTTTCCCAGCAGAAACCGTTTTTTTAACTTTTAGCACAAAAATCATTGAATTGCAGTGTAAAATATCCTTAAACAGCTTGGTTTAAACCGAGTTAGTAGTCACCTCTTTTAAATCTGGCTCATACTTTTGTGGAAATTCCATATTCGAGTAGAGCGCGAACGCAAATTGACATGTTTAGGGTGTTCTACTAGCTCCATGACTAAATATTTAGTTGAAAATGCATGCAGTTGGAAGATTGCAAGCGCGCAACACGCAAATTGCGTGTCCTACACACACTTGCAAGTCTGACAGTGAGAAGCATGTGAATTAAACGATTAGTGTAAGTTGGTGAGAACCTTGCATATCATTCTATGTTGTCTCTAAATTTGCCCTTTTCTGGTTTATTTTATACTTGTGCATTCGTTTTAGTCGCAAGTTATATGATGTGCGTTTTCTCTGGGGAGACCGATATTTGAGCTTTTAGCGCAAAAAACATTGAACTGCGGTGTAAAATAATTCCATCCTTTAAAAATTGACACATTTAGCGTGCTTAACTAGCTCCATGACTTAATAATTAGTTAAAATTGCATGCAGATAAAAGACTGCACGCGCGCAACACGAAAACTGCGTGTCACTACACGTATTTGCAATTGTGAGTGTGAAATGCACTGCTTAGTTGCCTGTAGGATGTTGGAGTCAAACACCACAGGCTGATCATTTTGTAAGAATCCTCTACCAACGCTAACTATAAACACATCCACTTGAAGTATTAAAGCTAACTGAGGACTGAAATGACACGAAACAGGGCCCTGAGCGATGAGCTTCTTAGACTCAACAAAATCTTTGCCATGTCAACACGATCAGCAATGTTCAGAGATCTTTCATTCCTGCCAGGGCTTCCTGCTGTCTCGTTTGATATTCCTCGTTTCGCTGGAGACTCGCTAGGGCAGACGTAACCACCAGCACCTGCCAAAAGGAGTGTGAGAGATTGTGGCTAAGCTTCATTAGTCATCTGAAGTATGTTGGTGAAACCAGATATCGCATCAGCTACCACAAAATAATTTGCACCATTCAGTTGTGGCAAAATGTTCTCAAAACGGGAAATTTACCTTTTCGGCGTTCGATTTCACGTGTAATGTCACGTGACTTTTGTTGTAAACAAACCGCGAAAGTTCGGACATTGGGTCAACTACCCACTACCCGTGTAGGGACTTCGACATTTTATTGTTGATAATTTCCATTGTCGCTTCTCTATACTCAAAATTGATTTCTTTGTTGTGTAATATGTTTGATTATTTATCAAGCAAGTTGTTATTTCACTACCGCCAAAGTAGATGCGAAGAATGTAGCAAGAAGCGCAAACAAAATTGGAACCGATTTCAACGCTATCAATGTGGCAGAACTTTAAAAATATTTCGAGGAATCGGGGGATTTCGGCGAGCAGATAGTTGAAAACTTCAATCGTGGAAATCGCCTCTGCAGTTGAAAAATCGGTTCCGCCTATGGATCCAAATTTCGGAAAAGACGACACTACCTCCTCAAACCATTCAATAAATTAGGAGATTCAAATTCCCAAATCATCTTTCCTGAGGACTGTCAACAATTTGAACGCGTCGCTGCCGTTTAGATTGTACGACATTTTTAATCATTTGAGTACCACTCCACCGATTCAGCAGGGACTCGCCGCTTATATATCATTTTAAGATAAATGCCTATTCATCGATGGTTATGTGGAATCTTTGCTAGCTACTCAGTTCAAACAAGAGGGTGTTCATGTATATGTAGCTAAAGAGCAGCCTTTCAAGAAAGTCAAAACGGACGAGGTAAAGGAATACTAGGATCTCTGTTTTATTCTTGCTTGCTCTTGTGCACATAGCTGTCTTTCGTGTACACGACCGACGCACTTCGATATCATGACCCTTTCCACTTTTACCATCTCAGCTTTTGTCTAACTGCTTCAGGAAAATGGAAAAACTTGAATGAATCGCCGATTAGACAGGATTGCGATATTGGTAATCGTTTTTGCAAGCATCATAAGTGCCTCTCTTTGTCGCAACCATTCTGTTGGTATACCTGGGGAACTGAAATCGGTTTTATTCATCGCGTATTAATCGGTTTTAATTTAGGGAATCAAGGCTTTCTCGCATCTCAAAGCGGTTCGAGAGTACTAATTTCCATCACGCATACCTCTTACAAATCGAGTTCGAGTTTTTTCCGCTCGGGTTTATGGCAGAAGCGCGAAGTGCGCAGGAAAAACAAGGTTCTTTAACTTGCAGTACGGACCGAGAAAAATGAAGTTATTAATATATTTATTATATCTTTTGATTCAAATAGAAGGGAAAAAGATTTCAGTGCAAGCGGAACGGCCAGTGATGATGAACGAGCGTCAAATCCTAAGCACGAGGGGTTTTACTTGATACTCTACGGGCTTAATGCCCTGAAAATACCTGATCAGATACATCACTGTACGCACGCACAACTAGTTTGATTATTCCATGCCAAAGCGCTTTCTGCTACTGACTGAGAAGCAACGTGTCAACCGGACTGATCGAGGATGAATCACCACGCCCTCACCCAACTAACGGCTCTCGTCGGGCTGTCCGCAGCGACTAATCCTATACATTTTCAGAACATCTGACATTTCATACATACCAGCTGTACGTTTTTCTTGATGTTCATTTGTTAAGTAAGGAATTTCAGGTATGTTATGTTCAAATGACAAGGACGACGAGCGAATATATACGTACTTTTTATATAATAAAAATTGTCACCGGTCGATCGATTGAAGAAAAGAAGAAGAATAAAATAAATTGATTGAAGCTGTAAAGAAAATATAGTTCTTTTATATGTGTGATTTTACATAGTGGAGCATAGATTTCACAAACGGACGGTATAAAAGTCTGGTAGGGGTTATATAAAACCGCACGATCAGAACATATTTACCTGTCCTGTAATGAAAAAGGAAGATCACGAATAACGAGTGCTGAAAGAGTCCGATATATAGAGGAAACAAGAAAAAAAAGTGTTTTTGAAACAAAATCTAGTGTTTCCGTCCACTCTAGATCTGAGTTCGTCAGCAGAAATAAGACAAAAATCTGTTTCCGAAAACTAACCCAGTATTTCCGTTGACGTTCTGTCTGATTACGTCTACGGAAACAAGAGAAAAACGTATTTCCGGAACGTGACCTTGTATTTCCGTGAACGTTTAGGTATGATGACGTCGACGGAAATATAAAAATTCATGTTTCCGCCACGTTACTATGTGTTTCCGCACATGTTAACATGAAGTTACACTTGTGGATACATTTGTTTGTTTTCCTTCAACTGAAACCTGACGGAAACATGTAAAAATGTGGTACGGTTCCGCTGTGACCATAGCAACGGAAACACGAGTAAACATCACCAAACCGACAGCGGAAACGCGTGTTGAGCATCGTGTCTCCGCAAGGTTTTCACATATTTCTTCCACGTTTCCGTTTACGGATTCTTGATATTTCTTCCTGTGTATATTATTCGCATCTATTTTAGCGGTAGCGAAATATCAACTTGCTTGATAAATAATAAAACATATAATACGAAAGAAATCAATTTCGAGCAAAGAAAAGCTTCACCACAGCTAAGAGTTGTCATAGGCGAATAAGATTGCTTTGCTGTGGGTGAGATAGTTTTTTTCGTCTGCCCTAGAGGGATCAACGATTGAGCAATTCTATCTGGTGGTGTGTTGCATGTGGAGGTAGTGTCTAACTGCACCATGATTGATTTGCTTAGGTCCTTGGTCACACCCAGTTCCAAGGGGCTGGACAATTAACGCCCTAGGGCCTCGCCTATTGGATGTTGTGAAGTGCTGTAGACAGTTTGGGCATATATTTCTGGTTTGATATCAACCTTAAGGAGATCAGTTTCATACTCCTCCCCTGAACTTTTTTCGGGTTCTTTGTTACCAGCGATGGAGGAACGGAAAGCTGCCAAAGCTTTGCCTTTTGCCTGCCACTTTAGCCTTTGGTCCGCTTCTTCTGCTGTTTCTTCGGCAAGAGGCTCGCTGTCTTACCATCCATTGAGCTCGCACCAATCTTTGAACATATGAATGAACTTTTCACAATTTCTTCGTGGATCTTCCGTGGATGAAAACTGCGGGAGTTGACCGCAACCCCCTGTCCTGGACATTTAAAAAAATGTTGTTTTGAAGGACAATTTTACCTTTATCTTCAAATCACTGTTTTACAATTTACCAGAAATCCGATTTCAATCGTTCAAAATCTCATTTAAATTCATTTACCTTTCATGGAGTTTTTCTCCTTACACAAAACCACATTTTTTGAAGCGACTCATACATGGGAACAATTAAATTTTATCGCGACACAACCCAAATCCTCTGACTCCTCGCCTCCGCCCATTCAGGTGATAAGTAATGACTGGTAACTAAGGTCATTGGCTTTGTACTTTGCACCTTTACACGTTCGCAACGTGGAAAGAAACGACAAGGGCGCACCCAAACCAGTCGGTAGACACTTTAATCTTCCTTATCATTCATTACAACATATGGCAGTTTGTGGCCTTTCCTTACATCTTGGTAGTTCGGAAAGCTGCAAAACACCAGAACAAAAATTTATCTTCCGAATCGGCACTCTTAATCCCCACGGTATCCACGAGCGCTTTTCATTCAACTAATTTATTCTTGTTTTCTTGTCACCATATTCCCACCGATAGCGTAGCTCCTCTTTCTGCATATAAACCCACACACAACCCACAATTCCACCAATCGCTCTGACGAAGGGCTTACGCTCGGAACATCACCTTTTTTACCCTATACGGTGGCCAATTAACGTTTTTAACTCAGTTGTTAACACTAAATTATCTGCTATACTCTCCCACCGACGCAGCACCACAGTTTCTTTAGAAACTTACCCCCTTTACTAAATCTTGGTTTCAAATTTTAATTGCCCTGAAGTCCACGCGTTGCAGAGGGGCCAATTTACAGCTCATAATGGCAGGATCCAAATCCTACACCCCAACTGGTATATTTGCCAAGGTCCGGTTCCAAATTTTAAGAGAAATTCCATGGCCATTGTTTTTAGTGGGGATGGGATTTCTATTAAAATTTTATTAATCCTGCTAACTTCAAAAAAAGTTCAGGGGTTCCCACTTCCCCCCTACCACTTTGCTCAAAATAAACATTCCCACTTTGAGAACATATTGTAACATACATATTTGTAAGGGACTAATAGAGATCCTATCACACCCTTGAAGCATTAAAATTGTTAAAATTGAGGTGGCAGGATTCAAATTCTATATCCCAACTCGCAAATTTTCCAAAGTTAACAAGTACCATAGCAAAATCAACAAATTCCCACCTCCTCCTTCCCACTCCCCCCTCCCACTTTGAGAACATATTGTTAGTTGTTGAGATCAAAATCGAACAAATCACATCGCGTATTTACCAAAACTCGGTTTTAAATTTTAATTTCCCATTGGCCCATGCGATCGGCTGCATTCAAAAACAGATTTCAATCGTCACTAGTTCCATTGAAACTCACCTTTATGGAGCCTTTCCCCTAACGCAAGCGATTATTAGGAAAAAATAATCAATTCGGACTTTTTTTTCATACAATGAATGCCCAAAATAAACATTCCCACCTCATCCCTCCCACTTTGAGAACACATGTTTAGGTCAAACAGAGATATTTTGTTTATTACACTCGAATCATTTATAAACAGCATAGTGTCAAAACAAAGGTTCTCTTCTTTGCGAAAGTTTAAACTGTGTATTTGTAAAAAAATTGATTTCTTTGGAGCTGCCGATGTAAAATCAAAAAGAGGCATGATCCTCGCAGGTGAGCTGCAATTTTACCAACAGCAGAAAAGAAAACTGAGAAAAATTCAGGTTCGGACAAGATTTTAACCCAGGCCTCCCTCCAGAAGTAAATGTCAACTCCTCCGCCCTTATGCCTATTTAATTTTATAGGACGCTCCATAGCCCCTGAATATTTGCTTCAGTTATATTCTGGTCATTGTCCTTCAAATGTTTTTTTAAGTGCGTATAACAAAACATTTAAAAACATTTTATAGTCGAAACAAAGGCTCATTTTACTGCGCAACTTTTCGATATGAATTTGTAATGAAATAAGTTTCTTTTAACTTGCGGGTTAAAATAAAATAAAGACATGACCTTCGCAGGTGAGCTGTAATTTTACCAATAGCAGAAAAGTTGACTAAAACAAAAAATTCAGGCTCAGACGAGATTCGAACCTAGGCCATTACATTTCAAGACTAATAGTGGAACAAAATTTACCTAATTTTCTGTTTTGCTTTTCTTCGACATGAGCACTAAAAAAAACAAACGGCAGATGTGGACTTTTTTTTGCCGTACATTTCCAAAACGCATCAGTAGATTCCCATGGGAGACGTAGTTTTCCAATAAAATAGGCAAAATTATATTCTTAAAGCCATAAAGCGAAACAGCTCATATCAAGTGCGAATGACTTACAGCGACTTACGGCGCTTTATTTAGGCAAATGCAGCAAGCGTGGTACATAGCTAAATATGCCTCGTTTTTTAAAGCCGTGGAGCGGAACAGCCCATATAAAACGCGAATGACTTGAAAGATACCTCGTTCTTTAAACGCGGAATACTTCAATATCGTTTTTCAAGCCTTAAAAAAAAGAACACGCTTAACACAAAAATATGAAGTACAGTATACGGGATATATGCCCCGTTCTGAAAGCTCTGACGCAAAACAGCCCATAAACAGAAATATGAAATTGCACAATGTCAGCTACCAGAGGTCACTCTCTCAAACTATGTCTGCATTTTCCTGTTAGTCAGTAAGATAGTCCTGAACTATTAAACAGCCCATTTCAAGCGCGAATGACTTGAAAGATGCCTCGTTCTTCAAGCGCGGAATACTTCAAATCTCGTTCTTTAAGCCTTAAAAAAAACACACTTAACACAGGAATATGAAGTACAGTATACAGGAAATATACCTCGTTCTGAAAGCCCTGACGCAAAACAGCCCATAAACAGAAATATGAAATTGCACAATGTCAGTTACCAGAGATCACTCTCTCAAACTATGTCTGCATTTTCCTGCATTCATTTTATTTTACTGACAATCGATATGTCGAGTAGTTCGAGAATGGAAAAGTTGCCGTCGAGTTACTCTTCCGAGTCAGCTGAGTGAAAGGTATTGCATAAAAAAAATAAATAATAATAATAAAAAAATAAATAAAAACGTTCATTTTCTTCATTTGGTTAATTTCACATAATTCCGTCCATTCCAAATACGCTACTAGTCTGTTTCAAGAGGGGAAATTTGTCGAAATCGTATTGCGGGTATCGGTTTTTTTAACCTCTCGAGTTCGCGCCCCTTTTCGTCCTGACTTTGTTTCGGTTATTTATCTCCTCTGAATGTTTCATGATAAGAAATTGACCACTTTATAATTATTTCCTTGAACCATACAATACAAAAGCGTTTGAAGACAGAGTTGAGTTCAAATAGAGTTTGCTTGTGAAGTGTCTTAAGCGGTCTTGCAGCCGAGGTTTAGTCAAGTAACCATTTAATCAGTATCTTTTTTTCGGTTTATCGAATTGACGATCGCGTCAAATTTATCACTACCCTACATCACTCAAGGGCATCATTTCATACTGCCAAAAAGCCCAGCGCGTTGGAGATTGCCTTCGTCTGTATTTTTCTGAACAGACTTTTTATTTCAGTGCAGATCGGTTTTGCACACTGGAGTAAATTAGTAAGTTAAAGGGAAGGATAGACCTCAAAAATTTAGAATACTCATAAAAAGTATTGGAAAAATTGTTGTAAGGTAAGCCCTGAAAATGTTTGTCATTAAGGCCCGATGATTTCCGAGGGTAAAGATCAGAATTCAGATTCAGATGATTTTGAAAACGATCGATACACCAAAAAGTGTAAGCCAGCACCTTGAGTAAGGTTTTATTTCAAAATTTGTAGAATTAACTAAAAAGTTGCGTGAACATTGTGAAAACGCTAAGGAAAGGAAAGCCTATGTTAATAAAATTGCTATATGGATCTGTGATCTGCGTTCTCAGTTTTCGTTTACCCGCCAACATCGCTTGGTTATTTTGGAAAACTAATGAAGCTGAATGATAGGAGATCAATGATGTATGGCAACTATATGTATCCTTTAGAACTTTTGATAATGAAAAGCCGATTAGTGTAGCCATCTTGAGTGAGAACTTTCCATCTTATTCTATCTTGTCTCTAAACTTGCCCTTTTTTTAGCTTGTGTGACACTTATGCATTCATTTTAGTCGTAATTGAAGTGATGTGCGTTTTCTCTGGGGAGACCGATTTTTGAGCTTTTAGCGAAAACCCGTTGAATCAGGGTGTAAAATAGTTTTATCCTTTAAAAAACAGCTTGGTTAATACACAGAGTTAGTAGTCCGCCCTTCTAACTCTGGTCTATACTTTTTTGGTAATTCTATATTCGAGTAGAAATTGTCACTATTTGCGTGCTTTACTAGCTCCATGACCAAATAATTAGTTTAAAATGCATGCAGTTAAAAGGCTGCATAAGCGCAACAGGCAAACTTCGTGTCATTACACGCACCTGCAAGTGTGAGTTTGAAAAACGTAAAAATTACACAAATCATTTAACTAACTTAGTTTATAAAATAATTCAAATAGTACGCGCGCTCTAATTGGCCATAAAACCATTTTACATGAGCTTACGTAAACACGGTTTTTGGTCCTCTTTCATTAGTTATTTTAGAAAAGAAATGTAAAATGGTTTCAGTGTTTACATAGCCTATGTAAACACGGAAACCATTTTATATTTTTTCGATACACATTGAACTTGTGTACTGAGACAATTGGATTCACAATTTTTCGCAAGATTTTTGACGAGCACGAGCATATATAACTGCACTTTGATGGGTTTCTTACGAATTAGAAATGCGAGTATCAAGACTTAAAAGATTAACTTGCACTGCTTCCGCTTTTCTTCGAACAGTTTCTTCCGATTGCCACGAGTTCACTCGAAGATTTGAATTTAATGATCATAAAATGGAATTTTTGAATTAAAAACAAACCAAAATTGTGGAGCACTCCCCCCGATCAAAATCATTAAACAAATCGCACAATATTGTGAGTCGCTGGGCTTCTCGTTTCATTGGTATGCACCACTTGCAGCTAATCAGCATATTTTTAATGTCAGATTAAGTACGTCAGACCACAATTCTCTAATTGTACCAAGTGTTTAAATGTCGAGTAGAACGCGTTCGCAAATTGACACGTTTAGCGTGCTTCACTAGCTCCATCATCCGGCTTGATGATTGGTTAAAAATGGGTGCAGTTAAAAGGCTGCACGCGCGCAACAAGAAAACTGCGTGTGAGTACACGCACTTGCAAGTGTGAGTGGGATATGCGTGTAAATTACACACATCATTCAACTAGAACTCATTAAATGTATGTACTGAGACAATTGGATTTACATTTATTCGTAGGATTATTGAATAGCATGAGCTAGTAAATGCACTTTGTTGGTTTTTTTATGAATGAGAAATGCGAGTGTCGGGACTTCGAAGATTAACTTGCACCTCTTCCGCTTTCCTTAAAGGTTTCTCCCAATTGCATGAGTTGACTTGAAATCTGAATATGCTGATTATGGAATGAAGTTTTTGAAGAAAAAAAACTGTGAAGCGCTTCCCCAATCACAATCATTAATGCTTCGATGAAAGTTTTGATGTGCTTTTTAAAATTCGTTGCCAGGCGCGTTACCAAATTTTTCTTGATGTCTGTTCTCTAAATCTCAAATTCATAACGCACAAAATTAATTTGTTTGCGTGTGTGCTGCGGGCTAAATGCTCACCTTAAATATCATTTTTGCTTCTTATTGGGATTTGGGTCGCATTAGTTACCTCAGCCTCCTGTAACTATTCGATCACGTATGTTATCCTGTCTAATCTTTGACCAAATTTTCATACACATCCACAGATCGTTAAGCATAAACGATATCAAGAAGTTGTCTAATAATTTGTTTGCTGAATTATTCAACCTGCAAACCTATTAGCTTTACTTTAACTGTTCCAGGATTTTAATAAAACACATGTTCCTACATGAATAATGAATATCACACAGTTTCTAGAACTCTAAGCTATTGGCATATATAGCAGGTGGCGTAATACACAAAACGATCGCAATGCTACATCATTTAACAACTCAAGTTCGAGGTAAAGACAAATGTAATTGGAAACATAGTGTTCTTAAAAATATCAAGTAATCGGCAAATAGAGGCACTTGCATTCAATTGCAAAAGAGCATTAAAGAAACGTCTAAAACAACCCGAACTGGATAAAAATGGACGGAAAAAATCACAATATGATCCCCTCGCCTCTGTAGAGAGAAAAACAACAACAATAAGGACAACAAGGACAAAAACAGCAAAAAAAACATTAAATGCTCATTTAAATGATCTTTGTATTCTTCTTATTAGGATTTGAATTCTATCCAGTTCTTTAACCTGCTGTAACTATTTAATCACGCTTTTTCATATGCCTAATCTTTGTAGTTACTTCTCTGGCAACCAAATAGAAAATCTACCGCCTGGAGTCTTCGCTAACAACACCGAGTTGACTCGCCTGTAAGTAAAACATTTGTAGCTTCATATTTGATACTACCGATACTATTTTATTTCAAACTTTAAAAATTGTGTTTTGTACAACACTTATTGTTATATTTTGTAAGCAACTAATGTTGATTTCATTCCACCTATAATACAACACTCGTTAAACTGTGAAGATCTAAATTCAGATTATTCAGAACATATTTTTACCCAGTCCAGGGTAGTAACATCATTAATAGCATTTCCAAAGTTATCCCTATATTTTCGAGAAGGACATGATTTATCTATTATCTTTAAATCACGTTTCTAAACTGCACCAGAGATCATATCTCGATTGTTCCTTATCTCGTTACATTTACCTAATTTTCTGTTCTGTTTTTCTTTGACCTAAGTAGTTAAAAAAAAAAAGGTAGATATCGACTTTTTGACGTACATTTCCAATATACACCAATGGGTAACGTAGTTTTCCGATGGAATTGACAAAATTCTATTCTTAACACCTTCCAAGGGAAGTAAGATACGTTTGACGCGAAAAAGGTACCGGAAGTCAGATGAAAATCAGAGACGGCACATAATGTTGTTTGATGGTATCCTTCGATACCTATTTGTCGAATGGAATCCGATGGGGTTTATGGGAATCCAACAGTGTCCATCCACGTTCACCGAAATTACTGGTCTTGTGGTTAACCTAACCTCAGACAAGTGTAGTATAAACGAAATACGCCTCGTTCTTAAATCCATAGAGCGAAACAGCTCTTTTCAAGCGCGAATGACTTGAATTTATACCTTGTTTTTTCAGGCCTTTTAAGCAAAACAGCGCTTTACGTTAACAAATGCAGTATGCATGAAATATGGCCCGTTTTTTAAGCCATGAAGCTAAACAGCTCATTTCATGCCTCATTCTTAAAGCCCTAAAGCAAAACAGCCCATTTCAAGCTCGGAAGACTTGATATATATTGTGTTCTTCCAGCCATTTAGACAAAACGGCACTTAATGCAGAGAAACTGGATGCACCTTACCTAAAATATACCTCGTTCATAAAGTCATGAGGCAAAACTACTCATTTTAAGGGCGGATCACGTGAAGCATATCGTGTTCTTCGACCCATTAAGCGAGACCGCGTTTTGCACCGGCATGTGCAGTAGGCGTGAAATATGCCTTTTCCGCCAGACCGTGAAACGAGATTGGTAGATATTGAATTCGATAGAAGTAAAATCTGTTCTATTATCTTCTATTCGAGGTGAACGAAGCTGGTAAACAGAAATTGCATAATGTCAGTCACAACAGATGACTCTCTCAAATTATGTCGGCATTTTCCTGCATTCCTTTTATTTTTATGACAATCGATATGTCGAGTAGTTCGAAAATTGAAAAGTTGCCATCGAGTTACTCTTCCGAGTCAGCTGAGTGGAAGGTATTGCATGAAAAAAAAAAAAAAAAAAATGGCGAACGTTCATTTTCTTCATTCGATAGTGTCAAATTTGTCACTACCCTATATCAGTCAAGGGGATCATTTCATACTGCCCAGAGGCCTAGCGCGTTCGAGGTTGCCTTCATCTGTCTTTTTCTGAACAGAATTTTTATTTCCGTGCAGATCAGTTTTGCACACTGGAGTAAATTAGTAAGTTAAAGGGAAGGATAGACTACAAAAATTCAGAATACTCATAAAAGGTATTGAAAAAAAATTGTTGTAAGGTACTTCCTGAAAATGTTTCTCATTAGAGCCCGATGATCTCCAAGGGTAAAGATCAGAATTCAGATTCCAATAATTCTGAAAACAATCGCCGGATACACCAAAAAATAAAAGCCAGCGCCCTGAGTTAGATTTGATTTCAAAAGTTGTAGAAATTAATCACAGCGATGCATGAACATTGGGAATACGCTAAGAAAAGAAAAGCCCAGGTTAATAAAATTGCCCTACGGAAATGTGATGTGCGTTCTCAGTTTTTTTAATTTTTTTTTTATTTATTTTTTTTAGCCAAAGTTGTTAGGTTATTTTGGAAAACTAATGAAGCTGAATAGAAAAAGATCAGAGATTTCTATAACGTACTGTATAAGAATTATAATTATGTATCCTTTAGAACTTTTAATAATGAAAAGTTCGATTGAGGTAGCCACCTTTTCTCTCACACTTATGCATTCGTTTTAGTCGTTAGTGATGTGATGTGCGTTTTCTTTGCAGAGACCCATTTTTTAGCTTTTAGCACAAAAACCGCATTGAATTGCGGTGTGCGGTGTGCGGTGTAAAATAATTCTATCCTTGAAAAAAAAAAAAAAAAAACAAAAAAAAAAAAAAAAAAAGCTTGGAGCAGAGTTAGTAATCACCTCTCCTAACTCTGGCTTAGACTTTTGTGGTAATTTCATAGTCGAGTAGAACACGATCGCAAATTGACACGTTTAGCGTGCTCTACTAGCTCCACGAATAAATTAGTAAACTGTAACGCTTCTTTTGATGTTTTCTTCACGGACGACGAGATGGTGAGGTGCTACACGTCAGGAACTAAAGGTTTCCAGTAATTGGATAGCGGAAAATTAGGCTTTCTTGTGTCCGTTTTACAAAGAAAGTTTGACTCGCCATGTTTTAGTGAGCAGTGGGATCAAGTAGCCGCTCGCATTAATACGAAATGTAGAGGAAAGAGGAGGACTCTTATTCACAGACTTGAGAAAACTAGTTTGTTTTCAAAACACTGAGATGGCACAATTAGTCCATCATTTCAAATAGGAAAAAAGTATAGGTCGGTTAATTGAACAGATTTTAGCCATTGTTTAACAAAACCGCGTTCTAAATTATTTTGATTTTGGCTAATCCTAGCATACGAACATTGCTAATTATTAAGAGAATAAAAAAGGCATAAAACGCAGACTAGAAAATCATTCATCTGCCCAAAATAATGCATTTACAAACAGGTTAGGCGAAGACAGTCAAAGGAATCTATAACGCCTAAAGTTTGGCAAATAGATTGTCAGTTAATAAAAGATGACGCTACTGTTGCACCATAAGGACTGTCGTACTTGTCGTAATGCCTTGGAGACTAGCAGAACAGACAAACACGGTAAGAACACAGTTTACCCTCAACGAAGTAGCCATTTGCTTTGAGTCATACAGGTTTGCTCTTATTATTTTAAAGAGCTTGTGCTTGCTGCCTTTAAAAGTTCATGCGCGATTTCAAGAGCAGAGGACTTTGCTCGTTCGTCCCGTGTTTTAAAAGCTGTTTTAAGAAAATAAGGAATTCGACAATGAAGGAAAAAACTTAAACACAGTTTTAAATGATGGACAACAAGTCGAGATATTCCTTCATGTTTGGCGAATTAGTTGCATTGGATATTGAGTATCGTATATCGGCCGGGCGTATCGGTGAGCTAATAAGCCTTAAAGCTTAGGACGTACTTCTTGTACAAATCGAAAGCAACTTTAACTTTAAGAGGCGTGTTATAAAATCGGCGCGGTCTCCGTGCTATATTGTGCAAAGTTGCAAGCAGTTATTTATTGACCACCTTCTAACAAAGCTGACGACAGGAGCATTGAAGCGAGCATCGAAAGAGTTCATTTATTAAATAAAGAAACTTTGATTGTTTCCGATATCAACATCGACTTCAGTGAGAAACTAGGCTATGGTTAACATCGCCTTGCGAAAGGACTTCGTAATTTGCATTCCAAACAGCTTGTAGATTTCATTACACGCCCCGTGAATGGCGCTGAATGTGATCCGTGTAACTATCGTCCAATTTCAGTGTTACCGGTTTTGTCGAGAGTCATTGAGCGCCATGTGCACATCTTATGCACTTTTCTCTGCGATAACTTGATTTTTTTAGGGCAGTCTGGTTTTCGCAAAAACCTCAGAACTGAAACTGCCCTCATCGGGATAATCGATGACATATTTAATTTGGACAAGGACAGGGTCTCTGGAGTGGTGCTTATTGACTACTGCAAAGCATTTTATATGGTTGACTATGAACTATTACTGAAGAAACTGGAGGCACATGGCATGGTGAATACGGAGTTTAAATGGTGTCGGTCTTATTTGACCGGAAGGAAGCAAGTAGTTCACCTGAGTGGAAAGGAGTCAAGTGGGGCGCCGATGAAACATGGAATTCCTCAGGGAAGTATTTTAGGCCCACTATTCTTCATACTATTCATCAACGATCTACCACTGCATGTCAGTTCACAAGAAGACCTCTATGATGATGGTACCCTTGCAGCATCTGCTCACTTTAATAATTTACTTGAACTTTAACTTTCCCTAAATATCTCGGCAAATGAGATACGTCACTGGGCTGACTCAAATAAACTCCCAATCAACGAGTCAAAGGCTAAAGTCTTAACAATCACCAGAAAGTGCCTGGCGTCTAACATCAATAATGCACTTGTTGTCCACTCCAACTTGTTGTCCGCAACACGCAAACTGCGTTCGTTTCCTACACGCAATTGCAAGTCTGACTGTGAGATGCGTGTAATGTACACGAAATCTGGCAATTACAATTCATTAAATGTTTTAACTGAGACAATTAGAGGGAAAATTGTTTGTAACATTTTTGACGAGCATCAGCCAGTAATATAACTGCACTTTGTTGCATTTCTTATTAATGAAAATGCGAGTGTAAAGCTGGCTGGTACCAGTTTCCTCACAGGGGAGTTGGTCACTCTCATGCGTCACGCGCGAGAGAAACGCGCGAAGGAAGCGCGAGATTTAAAAGGCGAAAAATTCACAACAAACATGGCGGCGCGAGGCTTTCTACGGTCTACGCATTTTTGTCTTATTTTGTAAGAAGTTTGCCCACCAGAGTGTATTTGATGTATTCAACGGCCACTGCGTATGCAGGAGACAGAAACGAAAATAAAGAAGGCGATTCTCGGCGACATAAAGGCTGCTTCGCATCGAAACGAAAAATCCAATCGATACGAATCTCGTGACAGCGAAAAAAGAGAGAACTCAAGTGAAAGAAAATCTGCCAGAAGAAGAGAAAGACTGCGAACCTCCAAGGAAAATAAAACGAGGTCACAACAGGTAAGTTATGTGTTACATCGCTGTTGCATTTTGGCTGGTTCGACTGAGATTTGTTACGTTTTCTTCTTTCCTTTTCTTCTTTTTATTCTTGATAATTAAGTACCCGAAATCAAATAGCTACGCAAAAATTTTTATCATTACAGCACACTAAATATGAGGTTGATATTTGTGGTACAAGACTGATTGAACTTCCAGTTCTTCGAAATGAGTTGAAATCTTGCTCAAGTTGCAAAAGAGGTAAGTTCCTGTAGGAGCCTTAAGAAAATAAAGGAAAAAAAAAAAAGAGACACACAAAACAAAATAAGTTGGTAAAAATAATAGATCTTTTTATAAATCTCATATGAGTATATTAAAATGTTTGTCTCTGGTATTGTTGTGTAAGGTGGGCTCAAATATGACTTTTCTTGCTGGTCAAATTTCGGAGTACAATATCTTACCTTGAACTTCCACTTTCTTAAATTGTTTGCTTTCCTCAAACTATTTGCTTCTATGCATAAATAAATGACTGATCACTAGGCCATTTATTGCACCCACAGGTCCATTATCCCTTACAAACATTATGGAAGAAAACCAAAGTGGTCTTAATAGTATCTTCAGCATTAAATGCAGCTTCTGTAGTCACCTAAGTGAAGTAAAATCCTCTGCTGAACACAGAGCTGGAAGCCGTGGTCCTCTTGTTAACGATATCAACACAAGTGCAGTATTGGGATCCCTCCATGCTGGCATGGGGAATACCCACCTAAATAATTTACTCTCTAGAATGTACCAACAAAGAATTTTAACCTGTTTAAAAGAAGAGAAAGAGAAGTTGGAAATGCCCTAGAGAAGGTTGCTACAGACAGCTGTAAATTTAAATAAAATTTAGAAAAAAAAAAAATTGGCGAGAAATCTTCTGGTCTATCTGCAGACCATCTCCTTGGAGTAGCTGTCTCCTATGATATGGGTTGGCAAAAAAGGGGAAGGGGACACAACTCTGCAACTGGTCATGGGGCTGCCATGGGTCTCGCTGCTGGAAAAGTTGTGAGTTATTCCACAAGATGCAAGATGTGTCGAGTATGTAGCCTAACAAATTAACTGGGAAAGAAAAAAAGCTTGATTGTTGAAATAATCACTATGGTCATCAAAATCAATGGAAAGAGATGTTGCTTATGAACTGTGGAGAAAAGCTCCTCTGTCTGGAGTCAAATTTTCAATTTATGTAGGGGATGATGACTCAACAACCCTTGCAGACATAAAGAACAAAGTCCCTTGTGGTGTTGAGAAATGGTCCGATGTTGGTCATGCCAAGAAATCCCTTAATACCAGACTATACAATCTTGGAGACTGCTTCAAAGGATTGAATTGCTCAATTCTCAGTTCAAAGATTATAAATTACATAACTGAGTGCTCCAGTTTTTGTGTCAGCCAAATGTGGGAGATCCTGAATCTTTAAAGCAAGGTCTCAAAAACATTGTTCCCCATGCCTTTGGGGAGCATACTTGTTGTAATGTTTCATGGTGTGGTTTCAAGCAAAATCCTGTTGCCTACAAATATACAGACTTGCCAAATGGCAAAGATCTCTTTGGAGATTCCCTAAAAATAGCCTTGAGTGACATTCTGGACGAATATTCTACTGACATTGTAGTGAACAAACTGACCCCACGTGCTAATTCACAGAGAAATGAAAGTCTTAATAGCACCATTGGTTCTTAGAACTCCAAAACTCGTTTTTATGGAGGCAGTGAAAGTAATGATTTTTGAGTAGCATGTGGGGTGGCACAAACCAATATTGGATACAACCACATTGGAAAAACATTAGAGATTCTTAATATTGAGCTTGGTTCTCTCTGGACAAGAAGGTTTTTTTATGACAAACAACAAAAAGAAAAAAAGAAATTCAAGAGAAGGCATAACCAGTTATCTTAACAAAAAAACCTCACAAACACTCAGGAGGGAAGTCAGTGAAGGGGTCACCTATGAGTCTTCAGCAGGTCTAAATTTGGACCCAACAAATCATCAAACAGGGTCACAAAATGTATTTGAAATGCCTACAGAAATATCACTCACTGAGCTAAAAGGATATGAAGAAATAACACCACTCCACACTATAAGGCCAAAGATTGTGCACTTACAATATGATTCAAAACAGAAATATCAATTCGTTATCTTTGACACATAAACGACTTGCACAGGGAAGCTAACTGAGATGTGCAAACTGTCTGCTGTAAGTGGAAATGGGAAACATGAATTCTCCATTTACATTCTCCCAAAAGCAACATAAGTTACAGTGCCTACCTTGTCAATGGCCTGACCATAAAGACCATAAAAGGAGTAAAGACATTGTGCCAAGGAAGCATTCCTGTCGAAAGTATAACCATAGAGGAAGCACTTGGTGACTTTTTGACTCTTATAACTAAAGTCAAGTCTTCTGAGCGACATGAAAATCAAATAACTGTTTTAATTGGTCATAATTCGGCAACGTTCGATGTCCCTACTCTCCTAAGAAATAGTGATGAAAACTTCAAGGATGGCATTACTGACATGAATGTCTACTTTGCGGATAGTCTACATCTGATGAAAAAACTGATTAAAAACAAACATAAAGCACTTGAGCTCGATTCTTGTGGATACTGCAAACCAAACCAAAGCAACTTTTACAACCATTTGTTCAAGGAACAATTTGACACCATGATGCTTTAGAAAATGTCAGGGCGCTGAGAAAAATTCTTTTTGGATCGTCATTAAGCCTCTCTAGGAAAAACATCATTGAGAATTCCAGTATCATCAGTGCTCCCCACGCAGTGGCTAACATGCTCTACCGAGATCAACGCCACGAACTTCTTCTAACATTCAGTGACAACTTGTTCAACGTAACCGACACCGGACCAATTAAAAGATCAATGGCACAAAACATCGCTGACAGTGATCTCTCTTACGATGACCTTCACAAACTGTACACAAGGTTACAAGGTTTGGTAGAAGAGGAATAGTCGCCATATTGTCTAATCCACCAACAACTTCATCGGCGAAGACAACACGAGTCACACGGACGAAGAGGATATTGGCCGCCATAGTTAGACACTTCGAAGAAACCAGTAACGAAGAATAAGGAGAGATGCCCGAAAAAATCTCAGGCATAACGTTTTACCTATTAGAAGACTCACAATCTCTAAACAAACATTCCGATCGAAGCGCCAACCAACACGTGTTTTCCATTTCAAGCTTTCGCTCGTTGTTTTTCAATAAAAATATGGCTAATTTAGTCAGAAGCTGGAAGTATATCTTTCAAGGTGGGCCCATAAGGCTGTCTTTAACGGCTGCTGAATGACTTTCTGAGCAGTAAACGTTTCTGAACATCAGATCGGATGCAGTAGGAGCTCGCGCGAGCACACGCAATTGTCAGCGGTAGCCGTAACAGATCATGAACGACTGTCGATCTAATGGCATCCGGATTTTTAAATGCGCGAGAATGCGCGTGGGAATTGCTAGACTCACGAAAGCTTTTGCATGAAAAAAAGTCCGGTGACCCCTTCTTTTAAATGTTCCAATAAAATAATAACATTGAAAGGAATCATCAGAAAAAAATTAGGAAATTCTGCGGAAGGACATTTGCGATACGTGACTATTGCCTTTTTCTAAATTCTCTGAAATTCCGCTCCGTATAATTTTTTTAAAGTCTTTGGGCATTTTCCTTTTCAAGTGCCAAAAGCGGTCACTAAGAAAAATCACGGGGTCGCCGAGTTAGTTTTCAAATTATTTGAGCCATAAGTCTGAAGTGTGAGCCATAAGTCCTAGTGTGTTCAACTGGCCTTGGTTAGTCTTTTTGTTATATTCTTTCAAAGCTACAAACCATCAAAAAGATGAAAACCGGTACCAGCCACCTTAACTTAGACTGCTTCCGCTTTTTTTCAAACAGTTTCTTCCGATTGCCACGAGTTCACTTGAAGTTTTGAATTTAATGATTGTTCGGAAGCGATAACGAAAATCTCCTTAAAAAGCAGGCACGTTTAATCGGTTAAAAGACGGTAAAACTGGAAAAAAATGCGACTAAAACTGAAAAACACACACGCGAGAAATCGTACGCGTAACTTGCGTACGAATTGGTAAAATATCAATGTCTCAGCGCGTGCGCGCGCTAACCGCACGACACGCCATTCCCGTACTATCTTCTTAGCATTTTCCCCCTCCCAACACTGGGAGGTAGTCCTAGTGTGTTCCTAAATAAGGAATTAAAAATTAATTCCAAGCGGAATCAGTTTATAAATTCGTCTCACGACAGTTTTGACGCCACACGCAACTTTAGCAACACGGGTGTGGCCATCATGTTAAGGATACACTTCGGCAATTCGTCCTAACGGCCAACGTCCTCTTGGAGTATCGGGCTGAATCACAAGAACTACATCTCCAACTTTTAGGTCTCGGAATTCTGAAGTCCACTTCGGTCGGCTGTTAAGGGCAGGAATACATTCCTTGAGCCATCTCCTCCACACTCGTGAAATAATGGCCCGGAGCTTTCGCCATCGTTGACGCGGAGGCAAAGGAGTGGTTTCAACGGAGTCAAGCACGAACTGTTCCCCCATTTGGCCCTGTAAGAAATGGTTAGGGTTCAATGGAACATCTTCTCGTGGATCTGAACTCTGATAAGTCAACGGACGGGAAAATTAAGAAGGGATTCTACCCCAGCAAACACAATGATCAGCTCCTCATCGTTTACATGTTTACACCAGTTTCTTCCGATTGCCACGAGTTCACTTGAAGTTTTGAATTTAATGATCATAGAATGGAGTTTTTGACGTAAAAGCAAACCAAAATTGTAAAGTGCTCCCCCATCACAATCATTAAACAAATCGCACAGTATTGTGAGTCGCCAGGCTTCCCGTTTCATTGGTATGCACTACTTGCAGTTACTCAGCATACTTTTAATATCAGACTAAGCGTGCCAAACCACAATTCTCTAATTGTACTAAGCGTTTAAATATCTTTTCAAAGTTTGCAATCAAAAAACTCTGACAGACATTTCCAGGACAGAAAAAGATCAGCCATACAAGGAGGAAAACAGAATCCTCTCGCCTCTCCAATGGGAAAACAACGAGAAAACTATATCTATAACAACAACATAAACAGCACGACAAGACGTTGAATGATCACCTAAATTTTCGCTATATTTTTCTATTTGGCGTCGTTGAGTACTTAACATGTTGTAGTCAACTAATCTTTGATAAATTTCAAAATTAAGTCGCGGAAGCCTGAACGGTAAGCTTTTAAAAATGTACCTAGTTTTGGATAACCTTGACCGATCTCTAATTCGAAGAAAAATAAACGTTTTAGTCGCTCATCGATACACTTAAAAATAATTTTTTTGATTGCTTAAATACCCAACCTCAATGAATTTATGCTACATTCTATTTCTGTGGGACTTGTGAGACATCCAGCCAGAGGTGTCAACACTAGCAATACCGAATTGGCCGAATTGTAAAAAAATGAAATCACAATTCCAGGTTTATGCGTAGAGAATGTTTTCATTTCTATTTCTGTTGAAACACCTTTCTGTTGAGAGACTTTTTGCACATTCCCAATTCCCCATTCCCGCTTTTAATAACATCCACCTTTCTACGGATCACCGCTGACAGGCAAAACAGTGTATGACTAGATAACAGCCCTTACAGGCGTGAAGTGGAAACAAACGCCGACAACTCGAGAAAATTCAAGTCCCTGTAGGGATTTTCCATGCTCAAAAGTATAGAAATCTTGAAACAAGTTTGCTTTTTTTTTGTTTGGTTTTTTTTCTATTTCGAACGATGTTTGATCAACACTTTAGGTGTATTGAGTTCACTGATTTACTAAATTTTTGTCTATTAATGACTTAAAAAAAAATTTAAATATTGTTTAGACTCATTCCCAGTTTAGTTTATCCAACCAAATAAAAAAAAAAAAACCAATCAAATGAACAACTCGAAATCATGTGTTGTTCAGAATCATAAAAAATGACTTATTATCCTAAAGTCACGGTTCTGAAGTTTACCTGAAATCCGATCTCAATTGTCGTATATGTCAAGACTGGTCAGAGGAATACAATCTACCTCTTTTTGTTGTTTGGTTTCCGAGTCCAAGTTATAATTTGAGTTTGACTTCGAGTTGAACTTTTAACACTAAAAAGAAAATAATAATAATGATAAAAAACTACCAATGGGCCTACGTGGAATTGAAGAAATAGTTATTTCTTCATGACAAGGGTGTCAAAAAACCTCTGACGTTGAAAACTTGCCTCTCGCCATTCACAAAATTTGTATGCAAATTTCTTTAAGTTGAAAAGTGACCTTGTTATTAAGAGAGGAAGAGAAAAAACCAGGTCAGGGATAATTTGAGAATGACAGTGTTGGACATAAAGAAACCGTAGCACTCTTTTAACTTTACTATTTAAGCGTAGATCTTTACAACAATAACCAGGTTTGATGGCTTGAAGAACTTATCAAATTTAAGGGCAGGGAGTACTATTTGGATCAACGTACTAAAAATGCTTTTCAGTAGCAAAATTCACTGCATAATAGTTAATTAGAGCTACAAATCGCACAATGTGGTGTGTCGCCGGATTTCCCGTTTCAGTGGTATGCAGTTACTTCTAGTTTTTCAGTACTCGAAATTAAGAATGCCAGACCATAATTCTATAAATGTACATGTACAAAGAGTCCAAATATCTCCCGAAGTTTGAATAAAACACCCAGGTAGATATTTTCAGCACAGAAAGACATCAGCCATATAAGGCGGGAAAATAAAATCCCCTCGCTTCTCCTGAGGGAAAAGTGACAACCAACCAATAATCACAACAAGAGTAAAAACAATCGAACATCACACACACTACTTCAGGGGTCTCTACTTAATTCAGAACCTCGACACAAATTATTAACTGTAGAAAAATAAAAATAAAAAAAAAAACATAAAATTTAAAAAAGGAAAGAGAAAGAAAACATTTTCACACAACCATAAAACCAAACGAACTTAATATCGAAGAGCTGATGTATCGAGCAAAGGAATGGAGTTGCATTACTGCAGCAAGAGTTTAAACGTGTGATGTTAGAATTATCATCAAATTAGTTTTAAAATTGTTTTGAGGTAGCCTAAACAATGAGCATTTTAAAAATCACCTAGGTTTTTGCAATCTCTTCTAACTCGCAGTCAAATATATAAGCGGTTTAGTTTCTCGTCGGATACGCTATAAGAATTATTTTACGCTAAACCTCAATGGTATTTTGCTACATTTTTATTATATGGGATTTGGAAGACAACCAGCTGGAGAAGATACCACCTGGAGTCTACAATAGCAATACTGAGTTGGCCGAATTATAAAAAAATCAAAGCATAAGTTCATGTTTGATACTTAAAGAATGTGTTGTCGTCAGTCTTGAGGCTAATTGATTTCCGGAATAAGGTTAAGGTTGCCGTATTTTTTGTTTAAGATGTAATTATTTATCAAATCTTGAGAAACCAGTTTCTCAAGAAAACACTTATTTTGTAGGTCGCTAAGCAGAAACAAGATTAAGAAGTTGCCTGGTGATTTATTTACTCCATTGGTGAAGCTACGGACTCTGTAAGTCAGGAAGCTCATTTTTATATTGATCTACTTTAACTTGAAAGGATATTAACTTTTGCTTTAGATATTTCCACGCAAATAACAAAAGGAAAAACTTGCACTTCGCGCCCGACTCGCGCTTGCCTCCGTTCGCAACCCAAAAAATCACGCCAGTTCTGAAGGCTAAATGCTGACCTAGATATCGCTTTATTTTTCCTGTTGGGATTTGGATTGCATCCAGAACCTAGAGCCTGATTATTTCCGAGGCTAAAGATCAGAATTCAGATTCCGATGAATTTGAAAACGATCGATACACCAAAGAATGTAAGCCAACACCTTGAGTAAGATTTGATTGATTGCGTGAACATTGTCAAAACGCTAAAGAAAAAACAAAGCCCATGTTGGTAAAATTGCCCTATGGAACTGTGATCTGCGTTCTCAGTTTTCGTTTTACCCGCCAAAGTCGCCAGGTTATTTTGGAAGCTAATGAAGCAAAAGAGTGAGAGATCAGAGATGTCTTTAACGTACTGTATGGCAACGATACGTATCCTTTAGAACTTTAATTTATGGAAAGCCGATAAGTGTAGCCATCTTGCATTTGTGTGAGAACTTTGCAGCTTATTCTACCTTGTCTCTGAATAAGCCCTTTTAGTGGTTTGATTCTTTTTCTCTGGGGAGACCGATTTAATTTTATCCTTAAAAAAAAACAGCTCGGTTTAAATAGAGTTAGTAGTCCCCTCTTTTAACTCTGGCTTATACTCTTCTTGTAATTCCATATTCGAGTAGAATGCGATCGCAAGTTTACACGTTTAGCGTGCTTTACAAGCTCCATGACTAAATAATTAGTTTAAAATGCATGCAGTTAAAAGGATGCACGCGCGCAACACGCAAACTGCGTGTCACTACACGCATTTGCAAGTGTGAGTGTAAAATGCGTGTAAACTACACGAAATCAGTCAACTACAACTCATTAAATGTGTTTACTGAGACGATTGGATCTACATTTATCCGTAAATACATAACGAGTATCAGCAAGTTACTGAACTTTGTTGGGTTTCTTAATTCTTAGTTGCTGAAACCTTTGTTTCTATTGCGGAATCGTAACAGCTAACACGTGCTTGCGTAGAGAGGATCATGACGTTTACTGCTGTTTCCGTCGCTGCCGAAACAGCGTAACCGGATCACTTTTCTACATGTTTCCGCCAGTATTCAGTTGAAAGCAACATGTGTTTCCGGTGACGTAATCTCTTGACGTCAGCGGAAACAAACGAAAACTTCTCCGAAACTCTTTGTTGCATGTTTCCATCGCGCATCTACACTCATGTAACATTTACTTGGAATGAGCTTTGGAAAAATTTCTTTAATACAAGGACACATTGCTCTGTTGTCTTTTGCCTGGGAAAGTTTTTCTTCCGCCCATTTTCTTTTCGGCGTATATAATCATGTTTTGTACCCGACCTAAGCAGAACAAAATATAGTAGAGAGATTTGAAATATTAGCTTGCACCACTTCCGCTTTTCATCAGACAGTCTTTTTCCTGTTGCGACGAGTTCACATTTTTCCAGAACCCTCCACTAACGCCAACACTAGACACATCCACTTGAAGTAGTATAGGCAACTGAGGACTGAAATGACACAAAACAGGGCCTGAGCGATAAGCTTCTTGGACTCAACAAAAGCTTTGCCATGTGAGTCAGTCCACTGGAAGGGAACGTCTTTGTAGGTGAATTTTCTTAAAGCCTTGACCACATCACTCAAGTTTGGACAAAACTTTGCCAGAAAATTCAGCATTCGGCATACTGAAAATTGCTTCTACTATGGTTAGGGCTGGGCTGATACCTTGAAGTTGAGCTGGAATCCCGTAAAAATCACTTTTGGCGTTTTAAACTTCTACCTGGCTGGGTTGAGCTCGAGTTCCACTTGTTGCATTCGCAGCAGGAAATTGCGAAGATTCTTATCATGATCTTTCTCGGCCCCCTCCTATGTTATTCCACATTCATATTTAAGAACACGATCCGCAATGTTACAGAGACCTTTCATTCCTGCCAGGGCTTACTGCTGTCTCGTTTGATATTCCTCGTTTCGCTAGAGACTCGCTAGGGCAGACGTCGCCACCAGTACCAGCCAAAAGGAGTATGAGAGATTGTGGCTAAGCTTCATTAGTGATCTAAAGTATGTTGGTGAAACCAGATATCGCATCAGCTACCACAAAATAATTTGCACCATTCAGTTGTGGCAAAATGTCCTCAAAACGGGGAATTTACCTTTTCGGCGTTCGATTTAGTGTAATGTCACGTCACTTTTGTTGTAAACAAACCGTGAAAGCTCGGACATTGGGTCAGCTACCCACGACCCGTGTAAGGACTTCGACATTTTGTTGTAGATAATTTACACTGTCGTGAAGCTTCTCTATACACAAAATTGATTTCTTTGTTGTTTAATATGTTTGATTATTTATCAAGCAAGTTGTTATTTCACTACCGCCAAAGTAGATGCGAAGAATGTAGCAAGAAGCGTAAACAAAATAAGAACCGATTTCAACGCTGTCAATGTGGCAGAACTTGAAAAATATTTCGAGGAATCGGGGGATTTTAGCGAGCAGATAGTTGAAAACTTCGATCGTGGAAATCGTCTCCGTAGTTGAAAAATTGGTTCTGCCAATGGATTCAAATTTCGAATAAGACGACACCACCTCTTCAAACCATTCTGTTAATCAGGAGATACAAATTCCCAATTCTATACATTTCCAGAACATTTGACATTTCATAAATACCAGCTGTAAGTTTTTCCTGATGTTCATTTGTTAAGTAAGGAATTTCAGGTATGTTATGTTCAAATGACCAGGACGACGAGCGAATAAATACGTACTTTTCATATAATAAAAATTGTCACCGGTCGATCGATTGAAGAAAAGAAGAAGAATAAAATAAATTGATTGAAGCTGTAAAGAAAATATAGTTCTTGTATATGTGTGATTTTACATAGTGGAGCATAGATTTCACAAACGGACGGTATAAAAGTCTGGTAGGGGTTATATAAAACCGTACGATCAGAACATATTTACCTGTCATGTAATGAAAAAAGAAGATCACGAATAACGAGTGCTGAAAGAGTCCGATAAATAGAGGAAACAGGAAAAAAAAGTGTTTCCGGAACAAAATCTAGTGTTTCCGTCCACTCTAGATCTGAATTCGTCAGCAAAAATAAGACAAAAATCTGTTTCCGAAAAGTAACCCAGTATTTCCGTCGACGTTCTGTCTGATTACGTCTACGGAAACAAGAGAAAAACGTGTTTCCGGAACGTGACTTTGTATTTCCGTGAACGTTTAGGTATGATGACGTCGACGGAAATATAAAAAATTCATGTTTCCGCCACGTTACTATGTGTTTCCGCACATGTTAACATGAAGTTACACTTGCAGATACATTTGTTTGTTTTCCTTCAACTGAAACCTGACGGAAACATGTAAAAATGTGGTACAGTTCCGCTGTGACCGCAGCAACTGAAACACGAGTAAACGTCACCAAACCGACAGCGGAAACGCGTGTTGAGCATCGTGTTTCCGCAACGTTTTCTCATATTTCTTCCACGTTTCCGTTTACGGATTCTTGATATTTCTTCCGTGTATATTATTCGCATCTACTTTAGCGGTAGCGAAATATCAACTTGCTTGATAAATAATAAAACATATAATACGAAAGAAATCAATTTCGAGCAAAGAAAAGCTTCACCACAGCTAAGAGTTGTCATAGGCGAATAAGGTTGCTTTGCTGTGGGTGAGATAGCTTTTTTCGTCTGCCCTAGAGGGATCAACGATTGAGCAATTCTATCTGGTGGTGTGTTGCATGTGGAGGTAGTGTCTAACTGCACCATGATTGATTTTCTTAGGTCCTTGGTCACACCCAGTTCCAAGGGGCGGGACAATTAACGCCCTAGGGCCTCGCCTATTGGATGTTGTGACAGTTTGGGCATATATTTCTGGTTTGATATCAACCTTAAGGAGATCAGTTTCATACTCCTCCCCTGAACTTTTTTCGGATTCTTTGTTACCAGCGATGGAGGAACGGAAAGCTGCCAAAGCTTTGCCTTTTGCCTGCCACTTTAGTCTTTGGTCCGCTTCTTCTGCTGTTTCTTCGGCAGGAGGCTCGCTGTCTTACCATCCATTGAGCTCGCACCAATCTTTGAACATATGAATGAACTTTTCACAATTTCTTCGTGGATCTTCCGTGGCTGAAAACTGCGGGAGTTGACCGCAACCCCCTGTCCTGGACATTTTAAAAAATGTTGTTTTGAAGGACAATTTTACCTTTATCTTCAAATCACTGTTTTACAATTTACCAGAATTCCGATTTCAATCGTTCAACATCTCATTTAAATTCATTTACCTTTCATGGAGTTTTTCTCCTTACACAAAACCACATTTTTTGTAGCGATTCATACAGGGGATCAGTTAAATTTTATCGCAACACAACCCAAATCCTCTGACTCCTCGCCTCCGCCCATTCAGGCGATAAATGATGACTGGTAACTAAGGTAATTGGCTTTGTACTTTGCACCTTTACACGTTCGCGACGTGGAAAGAAATGACAAGGGCGCGCCCAAACCAGTCGCTAGACACTTTAATCTTCCTTATCATTCATTACAACATATGGTAGTTTGTGGCCTTTCCTTACATCTTAGTAGTTCGGAAAGCCGCAAAACACCAGAACAAAAATTCATCTTCCAAATCGGCACTCTTAATCCCCACGGTATCAACGAGCGCTTTTCATTCAGCTAATTTATTCTTGTTTTCTTGTCACCATATTCCCACCAATAGCATAGCTCCTCTTTCTGCATATAAACCGACACACAACCCAAAATTCCTCCAATCGCTCTGACGACAGGCTTACGCCCGAAACGTCAGCTTTTTTACTCTTTACGGTGGCCAATTGACGTTTTCAACTCAGTTTTTAACACTAAATTACCTGCTATACCCTACCACAGACGCAGCACCACAGTTTCTTAAGAAACTTACCCCCTTTACTAAATCTTGGTTTCAAATTTTGATTACCTCAAGTCCATGCGTTGTAGAGGAGCCAGTTTACAGCTCATAATGGCAGGATCCAAATCCTATATCCCAACTGGTATATTTGCCAAGGCTCGGTTTCATATTTTTAAAAGAAATTCTATCTCCATTGTTATCAGTGGGGATGGGATTTCTATTAAAATTTTATCAATCCCACAAGTTTCAAAAAAGGTTCAGAGAGACGCAATTTACCGAAAGACGGAGAGTTCAAAACTCAGCCAGTCGAAAAGAAATTTGAAGTTAACAAGTATAGCAAAATCAACCAATTCCAACCTCCTTCTTCCCATTTCCCCCCTCCCCCCCCTCCCCTCCCACTTTGAGAACATATTGTTAGTTCGTAATATTGAGATCAAAATCAAACAAATGTTATCGTTTATTTACCAAAACTCGATTCCAAATTTTAATTGCCCCCTGGTCCATGCGATCGGCTGCACTGAAAATCAAATAAAGCTATGATACATGGAGATGAGCTAAAATTTTAGCAGTTGTCGAAAATGCGTCTGAAAAAAAAACCATTCTTCGAACCTTTGAACTTTGCCTCGCTCCCAAATTCGCTACATTTTTGTTCATTAAGGGGCTTTACAACATATATTAAATGATATTTTGACCCACATCCAGTTTAATTCAACTAACTCAAATTTAAATAGAAAATGTTCAAAAGGACACATTAACCTAGACTCACCTGGATATCATGTTTGTCCATTAAGGTGAGATCTTATATTCAATTATATGTTCGTTTGTCAGGTACTTATATGGAAACCAAATCAAGGAGCTACCATCTAGAGTCTTAAATAACAACTCCGAGTTGACTAGGCTGTAAGTAACACATTCGATTCATAATTTAATGTTTAACGGATCGTATCGGATTAGACCTTGAAACCTCGTTATTTACAATGCACTCTTGTTAACTCCGATGATAAGCTCGTCCTCTGATTTCTTGCTCCAGTTAGAGTTAGAAAATTTCTACTTTTATCAATGAAAGATGAGCATAAGCGTATTCAAACTCTTCTACAGCCATAATATGCGAGTAAAAGAGAGTGACATGGGTTTCAGAGTGTGTGAGTGAAGCAGCGGCGAGAATCAATTTTCACCAGTTACCTGACTAAGCTTTCTTAAGAGGACATCCGTGCAAAAATCAAACAAAAATGACATTTTTATGGCAAGGGTCAAAAGTTCAAATTGTCTCAATTTTTGCACACAAGTAGACCCTATTAAGACAAGAAAGGCTGTATATTTTTTTCCTCAAATATGTTTTTATTTTCGAGAAAAACGAACTTTTCGCTTTCACCCTCTGGAATCGATGAATCGGGTCATAACAGGTCGAAAATTGAACACTTTCGCTCGCTCCGCATTTCAAAGATATTACGTCTAGGGAAATATAACTAACGTGTGCTTTTTCATAGACTCTTTTTATTCTGTAAAATGTAAGTTGTGTAGGAATTAGTTGCTTAGAAGCTTTTAGCCATGCAAAAAAACAATGTGCTCCCTTCCATTACAAAAAAATGTCGGTGAAGAAAACCTCTTTTTTCACCATGTGTCATTATTCAGAATTCCACAAAATTACGTATGTAAATTGCCGAAGGAATGATCTTTAAGATGACGTAAAGTTTTCTTAGGGAAAATGTTTTCTCGCGACGCAGGAAACTCTTCAAAGTAGCACACGGAAGACACAAAATCACGTCATATGTCGATTGCGTGACCAAAGAGTTAAGGAGCATTCCTGCATTTTAAATGACTCAAAATCGTACAGGAGAACGTTTTCAGAAACAAATAACAAATTTATACCCAGTTTTGTTAAATCAATGTCTATTATCGTTTGAAGTTTGTTTCTGCAGAGGTATTCTGCCATCGTTCTGTCTAGTATGATTATGCACTAGTGCCAGCAACGGTATACGATTAAAAAACTTTGCTGTTCTCTCGCATACGAATCTTAAGTTTCTGCCCCTTGTTTGACTTGCTAATCCATGCCTTTTAACTAGCCTATGTAAAACGAAAATCCACAAAATGTTACCTTACAGAGGCCCTTACAGGAGTTAAGTGAGGGCCTGCATGACCTAATTTGCATAATTGCGGTATGAGTCGTCGTGCTCGTGTGACAGAATAATTTGGACCTACGAGTGGGGTCGGTCGACGTCATTTGAATAGGCACAAATACGAGGAAAAGAAATAATGTGTCTAGATATCCATTTAGCTCTGAGCTTTCCTAAATTTGTACTGGTGTTATTTTTTTTCTGCGTGAGTAAAACTATGATGTTTGTTGACTTTTCTACTTAAAAGCGAGACAATTAATTGAATTAACAAAACTTAATAAACAATCCTCCATTCGATTTTTCTCACGTGAAACTAAGAAAAAGAATTATTTCCTACCTCCTTTGAATCTGAAGTCTCGCTTGTGAATGAAATGGAAGCTTCTTATTCATTCAAGTTTATAGCTAGAAGTGCTTGTTCGTACGACCGACAAGACAGGAGTAAATTATTTGAGGTGGTTCCCTTGGTGTCGTGCAATAAAGATTTATAGGGTTATAAAAGTGCATGGTGTTTTGCCGGAGTTAAGAACGAGAGCGAACTTAACCTTGCCCGAGCAGGTATTTTTTACATGAGTGCATAGGATATAAACGCCTTAACAATTTGTCCATTCCACCGTTCTAAGCTTGGTAAAGGACCCAGAATACCTACAGAATTCCAAATGATTGTAGGGATGTCAGCCCTGATCTCTCTAGAAATCGAGAGAGCTGTATAGGAAGTGGGAGGCACAACCGATAAGAAAGAAGATTTGGCTTTTGTGACTTTACAGTCCAAACAATGCATAAATTCCTGGAAAGCGCATTTACTGCGTTCAACAAACCAGAACGAGTCCAGACCAGACCTCATCGATGAGCTAGATGAAACTTCTGCATTACTGGTCTTAAACCGGGCAATGAAATATCTACAAAAGAAATTTAGGGAGAGCCAAACAGACTGGTTTTGTAAGAGAGATCTGCCATGGTATATCACGGTTGCGACGAGAAAGGGAAATTATGGCAAGATTAAGATGATGACATTTGTACGCTTATTTGAGACGTGTAACCAGGACAGTTCTGCAGTTCTTGCCTTACTTAACGACGTCTTTCGTCGACTGAAGGATGTCATGCCTCATTTACAATCCATTTATCTTAGACAAGACAACGCCGGGTATTACCACTACGCTTTAACCCTGGTTACAGCCAGCAACGATCAAATCCCATATGGCCATCCATTTCAATTCAGGCCACGATATAGAGTCGGTATCTCAAATGCAGGAGGCAATAGAATCATTTGAAGGTGTCCCTGGAGTAAAAGCAGTGTCGTGCAGACCTTCTTTGTCTTCCATCAAAAAGCCAGTGAAATGGGATGTTGTGAGCTTTGTCAACAACGTTCAGAATGGCGAGGAAGGTGTGAGAGTATGGAGATCCGGCTATAAAATTGGAGGAGGCAAATTCATTCCTTGGAGCAAGTTCCATGTTCCTGACCAGGACGAAGTTCCAACACTTGAATGCAGTGCAGCAAGCGAAAACATAAAAATTAATTTTGTTCCTATCAAGCCGAGACGATCTGAGTTTGCTAAAACATCTCAAAAGCACAAAGACAGCACTGATGAAGGTACCGACGATTCAAGTGAAGAATCGCGCGATTCCACAACTAAAATATTTTTTTCTGCTCGGAAGAGGGTTGCATTAAGTCCTATCAACGCCATTCGTCATTACAGAAGCTCTCGAATGTGGGAGACACAAATATGTTCTTGAATATGAAACTCTTTATGACCGCGCTGTGCTAGGGTATGCCTCTAGACTGGAGAAGGGACCGAGTGCTGTGCCGCAACTGCTGGACACGGAATCCACCCATCATCGTCTGTAGCGAAAGCAGAGTCGTTCTCGCAATACTCGTTTCACTGATAAGCAAAAGGACTACTTGATAGCCAAGTTTGAAACTGGTGAACAAATGGGACCAAAGACAGATGCTGCAAGTGTCTCAAGATTAAAGAGGTCCGAGAAAGACGAAAACGGCGATCAGCTATTTGACTGCTCTGAGTTTCTTACAAGCAGGCAAATTTCTAGTTTTTTTCTCGTCTGCCCTCAAAGCGAAGTCTCGACCACCAAGAGGTCAAAGACAAAGAGAGCAGAAAAGGAGAGCCAGCTACAAGCAATGAGTAAAAAGGTGATGTCTGAAATTTCTATTTAGCACGCACATCCAATCTTGTACAACGACTACAGCATTTGTGAACTAGTTAAGAATTCTAAGCTTTAAAACTTTCCAATCAAAGTGTTAAATGACATTTGTACTTCTTTCGGACTCGATAATTCCCAGGTCGACGTTAAGAGGAAGAAGCCGTATGTCGATATTCTAACAAGTCTTGTCACGGACTACCAATGTCAGGCAAATGGGGAATATATGACAATGTTTGATGGTCCCTGCAGCTGCCGTTAGTTGTGAATTTTTTGGTGTACAGTCCTGCTGACACAGTTTCGCAACTGTATTTTTACCGAATAAAGAAGCTGAAATTTGTTAGAAGCGCCGAAAAGGTTATTTGCTGTTAAGAGCAGCGACAGTTAAGACATGCGATATTGAATCTTTCGCGGTTAATCAGTAAGTTTTGTAAATTTAATTTTCTTGCCTATACGTCACAAAGCGAACAGACATTGCGGTAATTAAAAATAGTTTTCACTTCAGCAGAAAAAATCAACTTGGGTAAAAATAAAGGCAAAATCAGAGCCGAATGGATATTTAGACATGCTTTTTCTTTTTCACGTAATTGTGCTTATTTTAAAAAATGACCGTCGAGCGACCATAACTGCAATTATGCTAATTGGGTCATGCAAGCCCTCACTTAGTCCACTTAACTCTTGCAAAAACCTCCCTTTGAAAACTCTGTTGGTTTTTATCGAGTGCTAGTTAAAAGGCACGGGTAAGCAAATAGAGAAAGTTAAACAACGGGCAGAAACTTAAGATTCGTATGCAAGAGAACAGCAAAGTTTTTAATCGTATACCGTTACTGGCACTGGTGCATAATCGTACTAGACAGGATGATGACGGAACATCTCTGCAGAAACAAACTTCAAATGATAAAAGGCAAAGTAATTGAACAAAACTGGCTATAGCTATGTCATTTGTTTCTGAAAAAGTTCTACTGTTCGATCCGAAGTCATTTCGAAGGCAGGAATGCTCCTTTACTCTTTGGTCACGCAATCAACATATTGCGTGATTTTATGTCTTCCGTATGCTACTTAGTTTAGAGTTTCCTGCGTCGCGAGTAAACATTTTCCCAAAGAAAACTTTACGTCATTTTGAAGATCATTCCTTTAGAAAGTTACATATGTAATTTTTTGGAATTCTGAATTATGGCACATGGTGAACAAAGAGGTTTTCTTCACAGACATCTTTTTGTAACGGAAGAGAGCACATTGCTTTTTCGCATAGCCAAAAGCTTCTAAGCAACCAATTCCTACATAATTTACATTTTACAGAATACAAAGAGTCTATGAAAGAACTCACGTTGGTTAGATTTCCCTAGACGTAATATCTTTGAAATGCAAAGCGAGCGAAAGTTTTCAATTTTCGACCTGTTATGACCCGATTCATCGATTCCAGAGGGTGAAAGCGAAAAGCTCGTTTTTCTCGAAAATTAAAATACATTTGAGGAAAAAAATACACAGCCTTTCTTGTCTTACTAGGGTCTACTTGTGTGCAAAAATTGAGACAGTTTGAATTTTTGACCCTTGCCATAAAAATGTCGTTTTTTTTTTTTTTTTGCACGGATGTCCTCTTAACTATCGCTGGTGATCAATTCCGCATTTTTCTGGCATCAATTTTGTTTGCATATGCGAGCACATCTGTCTGACTGGTTACAATGAGTTGTTCTAAGGAAAAAGTATTAAAATAGCTATAAATTCTTACACGAAAACAACATCAAGAAATTTCGTGGTAATTGACTACTCCTTTTGTCAGACTGCAAGAGTTGTTAGTGAAAAAACATCCTTTTCGTGTTGCACCACACATATTTGTAAGGGACTAATAGAGATCCTATCACATCCTTGAAGCATTAAAATTGTTAAGATTGAGGTGGCAGGATTCAAATCCTATATCCCAACTCGCACATGTTCCAAAACACAGTTTCAAATGTTAATAGAAATCCTATTTAGACTATTATAAATTCCATTGTTTAAAAAAGAAAATGGTGGTATGGATGCAAATTGCGTTACGTTAATCTAATTTACTGCGACCATATCATCACCCAATCCGAAGTAATACATCAATCACAAAACATTTGTAAAAAGTTTACCTTTATTATCAATTCACAGTTTTATAATTAACCAGAAATCCGATTTCAATCATTACACGAAGGCGCGCCATAAAAGGAGAGGTGCCTTTGGTCCTCTGAATCATTTGTCAATCAACCGTCGTGGCATACACTCCAAAACAGCTTGAGCTGCAGCCAATGCAAGGCACTGACCAGAGGCGCATTTCTCGGTAAATTTCTACGTTTTCATCACAATGGAAGAATTTTTTGAGGTTTGTAGTACCTTCTTCCGACCGAAACCTTCTTCGTTTGTGGCGGTAAATTTGAAATTCGAAATGATTCGCTTCGCCATCGCCTAAAATTGCCATGGCGTAATTTCATGTCTGTTCTGAAATACTGGATGTAGATGACCGTTAGAATAAAAAGAAAAGATGAAGAAATGTTCAAGGCATTTCTTCAATAATGCCAAGGGGAAGTGCTGTTAACCCAAAATGTCCAGGCATCGATGTCGCCAAATGAATCATCTGTACGGGCTTCCTCCACAAATGGTGCGATTTATTTTTCTTTTTTTTTTAATTTAAGTATAATATGATTACAACAATACTGAATGATCTTTAACCTTTGGAACAATACATTAGAAAGGTAACTTAGGACTACAGTTCGATATCAACAATCACTGTGATAATGTATCACCAAGATCGAAACACTCGCGTAACGCAATAATTTTCTAGAAGTAACTAATTGCAGATTTTTTTTCTAACTAGGAAATACTAGTTAGAATATACTTGCAAATCACAGATTTTTTTGGTATGATGCGACAGTTCATGTCTAACACTGCTTCCTTTTGATGCCTTCATTTTCCGAAACGCAGCCTTGCGTGACACTTACCAAACGTTTTGTCCTGCCTAAGAATGTTTTGTCCTGCCTAAGAATGTTTTGTCCTGCCTAAGAATGTTTTGTCCTGCCTAAGAATGTTTTGTCCTGCCTAAGAATGTTTTGTCCTGCCTAAGAATGTTTTGTCCTGCCTAAGAATGTTTTGTCCTGCCTAAGAATGTTTTGTCCTGCCTAAGAATGTTTTGAAAGGAGTTATTTCTTTAGAACTACAAGTTATATTTATTGCGATATTTTATGCTACACCATGGGCATACGTGTCAATTAAACAAGAAAAATGTACGTAAAAATTGTCCAAAATAAAATGCAGGCGGGAAGACTAGTTGTACGATCATATCAGACTTCATGACCGTTCAGTTGCGCTTTCGCTCTAACAGTTATTTCACCTTGTCTCCACAATAGCTGATACAAGAGGGGACGAGTTCGAAATGTGTATTTACTGTTGGCAAACGCCATGTGTAACGACCGACAGTCGCAAATACCTTGGCTATCGCGAAGCACATATTCAAAATCACGTGCGACGTAGAAAAGATTAGAAGACGTACTGGAGAGCATTGAACAAATGTGGGCTCTGGAAAGACCCTGTTTACCAGGCTAGAAAAGTCGAACTGGGGGACCACGTTAATGTAGTGAGGGAAAGGATGTCCAATTGTGTTATAAAAAATGTGAGCTCAAGGTTTCCTAACCCTCCTGGTATTGCCTATATGGGGCATAAAAGGGAATAATAAAATTCTCATACAAATGCCCACCTCAAAGAGAGCCCAAGTACCCAATTTTTTTTTTTTTTTTATGGTCCATTTTACAATGTCCACACAGCAAATTATGGTGACTTTCCTATAGGTTAGGAAAAGATATACAGTGCAAAGAAAAGTAACAGGAGGAAACAGAGAATGAGTCTGCTTGGAAATACCTTGTGTCAAACCTAATATTCATGTTTTCATTGCTTGGTACCAGCAGTTGTTAGAATTGGTCCTCCCTAATGACCTCACATATTAATACTGAACATTTGGGCTCCTAGTTGTAATTATCACAGAAACTGTGGTGCAATGGAAAACAGAAGAGACATCATTTGTTTATATTAAAAAAGGTAGACCAAATAGTTTCTCTGAAATTAAATGTCTTTGAAGTAAGCACCCTGGTCTCTGCCAAGCGGTTTGGATGCCTGGTATGTTGGTACATCTGTAGAGACGATGCTTCTTGATTCACATTTTCATTCTGTAAGACAAATGAGTCAATGAGCAAGAGAAGGCAGTGAATCCAATAAGTGCCAAAGTAATTGAGCAGAATTAACAACATAAGTTTCTTACCCAATCAAGAATGGCTAACTGCATGCACATGTTCTATGTGTCATCCCCATAATGAATCCGCTTTGCAGCATAAATGAGCATCACTGAATGGAGAGACTCAATCCAATATGTTTCCCTGCACTGAAGAAGGCAACAAATTATGGGTGATTTTCTTTAACTGGAAAATGAATTTGTTCAACTCATTTATGGCCCTTACCTCAACATCATTAATTTGGAAGAAGAGATAAACTTCTTCATGCAAAGAAACAAACATACAGCATGCGTCAATTAATTACCCGCATGTAGTCCGATGCATGCCCATAAATTGAAGTGCCCATAATGGCTTCCCTGCGTGCAGCTACTACTTCAGGTTTAGTTAAAAGTTTTTTGCTCATCACATAGCCATTCTGCTTGCACCATGACTCCACATGGCATCTGACATGATTTCCCTGAGTAATAAATACACCAAGTTATAGAAAAATAGATTAATAAATCAGTAGTAATAATTATAGTAAGTAAAATGTCTCTTGTTCACCATTATTAAAGAAATATGTGCAATCTTTGAGGTAATGATCATGTCATATCTTACTAGAATAACACAACAAAAGGCACTTACAGAAATGAAAACAAAATACTATGTTCTCAATAAAAAGTCACTCAAATTACCTGGTAATGGTCAACTACATTCAACAGTGTACCCTGAAATTCTTCTTCATTGGGTGGACTGTTCTTCATGCAGAAGTATACAAGAGACCTTGTACTTTTCACTGTAAAATATTCAGAATTATTATATTCCATTATAGTCATCTTATATCAAGAAGGAATTTGACATCTGCAGGTAATTGTGGAGAGAATATAGCTTTTGATGACTCTCATAAGAGAGATATCTTACCTTTGTCTAACAATTCAAAAACCACTTTGAGCCCTCATCCCTCTGGGCCCCTGAGGCGACTTCCTTCATTGCTTTAGTCACAGACTTTGCACCTGAAAATATAAAATATATATTAATACCAATAAAATGCTAACTTTCAAGAAATAGCCATAATCATCAAGACAAAATGAGCCAAAAAATACAAGTGTGTACTGAGTACCATGCCAAGAGTCAAAGGAATTAAGCATTCCTTTTGACAAGATCCATGTTTTTAGCTGTAATACAAAGTCGTATGCCACCTCTGCAACATGGAACCCTGAAAAAAGAATTACTTTAACTGCATTATAAAAGATACTTCTGACCTCCATATTTGTATTACATATGCGATATGATATTATTGAGGATGCAAATTTATCATACCTTGTGTCTCAGAGAGATAAGTCAGCAGCTCTTTTGTCATAGGGACCTCACAGCTTACTGCTGAAGTTTCATTGGCCCTACTCCAGTTGACAACTGCTAACACCTTGTGTTTAACATACCAGAGGTTCAACATATCATACAAAGAGGTCAAGTAGAAACCATCTTACCAGAAAGAAAGGGCTGACACTGTTGTGTGTGCTGTTGATCGACTGGAATCATGCCTTGCATCTGTTATAACTCACTGCAGGAAGAAATGGTAGAAATCAAAACATAAAAATGGTCACATTTCTCTACTCACAGATATTTTCAAGGTTTACAATCTGATATAAGATTTTATATTTTTGTATGTGCCAGTCTACATAATATATTCCGAGTATGGCAGGTGTATAAGTATGTGGCCAAAGACAAAATGAAATTAAAATGAAAACTTGTACCTCTCCATTCACAGCATATGCAGGGTTACTCTTCACTTGTTCTTGAGTAGCCAACATTGACTCATTGGAGACCCTCTTCATGACTGTCAAGTAACTGAGCTTTTTCAAGACTGTTGAAGTGATTAAAAATAGAAGTATTTTAGAATTGCATCTGGTAAGGCACAAACCAAAGAAGGAACAGTTCAGTCAGTTTGAGCTATCTTGGTAGAACATTCATGATTTAGCAACCTGCAAACTGCTGTTGACTGCCTTCTCCTTTCAAAGAGAAAGACTACATGATTTTCAGAGCATCTGCCTATGTGCATTGCTAACCTGTGTCGGAGGTCTTTTCTCCCTCTGACCCGATGTTGGCTGCTTGACAGAAACTTGTGTATTCTGTCTCTGTCAAGCCACAGGAATACTCCATGAATCAATCTGTGAAAGAGAGACAGAGAAGTGACCAGTTACAAAAAACAAAAACTGTAAAATACCGAGATAACAAATTTCTGTAAATTTCAAGCAAAAATAAAAGAGTGCTCACCTCAAATTTACATAGTACTTTGGAGGAGATCCTCCCATGATAGGGGAGGAGTGCCACTTGAAAGAATCTTCACCAACACATGAAATTGTCACTGACACTTCATGACTCTGTCGATTGAAGACAAGTGACTCACAACCGAGGGGTTTTCCACAATAACAACATGATGTCGTTGGCGTATTAGAGAAAAAAAAACAGAGTTCGCAGAGATTCTTTACTGCAGAGATATATGGAGTCGTTCTCTACTGAAGATGCAGTGATTTGCATTCTTTGTGACGTACGTTCTGCTTGTGAAGGAGAAATTGGAGAAAAAGGATTGGATGAATTGGATGAATGGATTGGAAGAAGCTGAAGGAATTGAAAACCGTGCGGTTGTGGATGGTGTATTTCGGACTTCCCGTTGATGATAAGCTCAGATCGCTCGATGTCAGTCATTTCCTCTCAATTTTCTCCTCAAAAGCTAACAGAAGAGCTTCCATCAAATCTGCATTCTGTGTGCTTGTCGTCGCTTTTGTAAGATTCAACGAGCCTTTGGCCATCTTTATGCGGTCTTTGATGCCGAGAAGTCTGCTCTCCTGAGTTCGAGGAACTTCTATGTTGAACGAGAACTGTGGACCTCGATCCGTTGGATGCTTTTTCTTGGGTACAGATGACTTATTTCCCTCAGCCATAACGAATAAATTTCCTAATAAATATATCTTTCGAGCAGCGACAGCCAAGACTATTCTCCAAACTGAACTAGAGTTGTGAAATTCTGTCTCAAAATCGCACTTACTTGTGAAATCATCCCTACTTTAGAGGTTTTGTCACAGAATTGTCACAGATAACAATAGTCTGAGCATTGCGCATAGAATGTGTCATGAATCCGCTAGTTTCAATGGGAATAATCTGAAGGCTCGAAGAACCAGTTTGTATCAGGGGCTTGGGACATAAGCCGAAGTTACACGGCGCGAATTTTGAAAAGACAACTGTGCGAGTGTCTCGTCGACCGCAGATATCGCTTTGAGCGGCCGAACGATAAGTTAGTGCCAATCAATATCAAAATGAGCTCAATCATGGGAATGAGAGTCAACAAGACGCAATATCTTCTAATTTATTGACACACAAAAAAAACACTTAAAGTGTGTCTTCTATGCAGACCGTTTCACTCATGGTGGGAACTTTTGTCGCCATATTGGATGATTTTTGCATTTGAGCTGAAACAAAGGGGAGGAGCCAACCTATTTATAACGCGCCTTCGTGTTAAAATTCACCTTTCACAAAGCCTTTCCCTAACACAAGCAATCATCAGTAAAAAATAATCAATTCGGACTTTTTTCCATAAAATGAATGTTCAAAATGAACATTCCCACCTCCCCCCTCCCACTTAGAGAACACACTGTTAGGTCAAAAAGAGATATTTTGTTTATTAAACTTGAATCATCTACAAACAGTATTATGTCAAAACTAAGGTTCTCTTCTTTGCGCAAGTTTAGACTATGTATTTTTTTTTAAAAAAATTAATTTCTTTGGAGCTGCCGATGTAAATTTAAAGAGAGGCACCATTCTTGCAGGCGAGCTGCAATTTTAAACCAAATCCTCTGACTCTTCCCTTCCGGCCACTTAAGCGATAAATGATGACCGGTAACTAAGGTCTCGAGGGATTTGGCCGAAATTCCAAGGGTCTCCCTCAGTAGAAGAGGAGTCTGGAAAGAAGTTAAGGGTTAATTTCTATTCCTAAAGATGTACTTTGCAAACTCTGTAAGTCTTAAAACTTCATGAGATGATTAATTTGCTTTATTGTCTTTCTTAATATCGTTTACATAGATACTTATATGACAATCAGATAGCAGAGCTACCTCGTGGAGTCTTCAGCTACAACACCAAGTTGATTGGACTGTAAGTAAACAACATTTGTTGCTTATCCCATGAGACTTATTTTTAAGAAGCTTATACAGACCCAGTCACACGTGTAAACTATAGCAATTTGTAATGTTGGGACTCAAATCCAATATCTCAGCTCATGTACTTACTAAATCTTGGTTTCAAATTGTAATTTCCCCTAAGTCCATGCGTTGCAGAGGGGCCAGTTTACAGCTCATAATAGCAGGATCCAAATCCTACATCCCAACTGGCATATTTGCCAAGACCTCGTTTCAAATTTTAATAGAAATTCCATCGCCATTGTTATTAGTGGGAGTGGGATTCAGTTTCTATTAAAATTTTGTTAATCCCACTAGCTTCAAAAAGGGTTCAGAGAGACGCAATTTACCGAAAGATGGAGAGTTCAAAACTCAGCCAGTCGAAAAGAAATTTGAAGTTAACAAAAATAGCAAAATCAACAAATTCCAACCTCCTCCTTCCCACTTCGCCCCTCCCACTTTGAGAACATATTGTTAGTTCGTAATATTCAGATCAAAATCGAACAAATCACATCGCGTATTTACCAAAACTTGGTTCTAAATTTTAATTGCCCACTGGCCCATGCGATCGGCTGCATTGAAAATCCGATTTCAATCGTTACTGATCCCATTTAAATTCACCTTTTATGGAGCCTTTCCCCTAACGTAAGCAATTATTAGGAAAAAAGCAATCAATTCGGACTTTTTTTCATACAATGACTGCTCAAAATAAACATTCCCAACTCTCCCCTTCCACTTGGAGAACACATGGTTAGGTCAAACAGGGGATATTTTGTTTATTACATTTCATCATATACAAACAGTATATTGTCAAAACAAAGGTTCTCTTCTTTGCGCAAGATTAAGCTGTGTATTTGTAAAAAATTAAATTTTTTGGAGCTGCCGATATAAAATCAAAGAAAGACATGATCCTTGCGGGTAAGCTGCAATTTTACCAATTGCAGAAAAGGAAGACTAAGAAAAATTCAGGCTCGGACGGGATTTGAACCCAGGCCTCCCAGAATATCACTACCAACTGAGCTACGGAAGTAAATGTCAACTCTTCCGCCCTTATGCCTATTTACTTTTACGGGACGCTTCATAGCCCTTAAATATTTGCTTCAGTTATATTCTGATCATTGTCCTTCAAATGTTTTTTCTTAAGTGCGTATAACAAAACATTTAGAAACATTTTATTGTCGAAACGAAGGCTCATTTTACTGCGCAACTTTTCGATATGTATTTGTGATGAAATGAGTTTCTTTTGACTTGCGGATTTAAATCAAATAAATACATGATCCTCGCAGGTGAGCTGCAATTTTACCAATTGCAGAAAAGTTGACTAAAAAAAATTCAGGCTCGGACGGGATTCGAGATACTAATTGGGTGATGCTGCAAACTGAGCTACAAAGCCACACGTTATGAGTGAGGTAAATTTTGGAAGATACATCTTTCCTTGGTGAAAACTTATGCTCTTTGCAAAGAGGTAAATCAAATAGCGCCATGACAAACGCAGGTCAGCTGAAATTTTAGCAATTACAGAACAGTCCAGGGAAAAAGGAGAAAATGGCTCGTTCCTTGACTTTAGGGGTTACCTCGCTCCAACTTGGGAGGGGTAGAAGAATCTAGAAACAATTTTGCTTTAATTTTTTATTTTGTTTTTTCAACACTTTAGGTGTATTGAAAATTGTTTGAGTTTACCTATTTGCTACTTTTTTTTCGGTTTGGTATACACAATAATTCTTAATATTATTAAGACTCCTTCCCAGTTTAGTTTATCCAACCAAATTAAAAAAAAAAACATAACTAAACAAAAGTAAAAAAACAACAACAAAAAATGGTGAAATGAACGACGTGAAATTGTGTTGTTCAGAATGCTCATAAAAAGTATTGGAAAAATTTGGCTTAAGATATGCCCTGAAATCTTTCTGATTAGAGCCTGTTGATTTCCGAGGGTAAAGGTCAGAATTCAGATTTCGAGATTTTGAAAACGACCAAAAATTGTAAGCCAGCATCTTGAGTAGGATTTGATTTCAAAATTTGTAGAAATCAACTACAGCGTTGCGTGAAAATTGTGAAAACGTGAATGAAAGCGATCTTCGCAGTAATGAACACTACTTAAGTAGTAGTGAAAAGAAGTCCTGAAAAAAACTCAGGCCTGTACGGGATTTGAACCCATGACCTCTGTGATACCGGTGCAGTGCTCTACCAACTGAGCTAACAAGCCAAATATATGACTTCCATATATTCACAACCGTTTATTCACCACTTCACGGGTTTATTTGGGACCAACACATTGACCGGCTCCCAGTTGGCTTGTTAGCTGTACGGGATTTGAACGTTAACTATTCCAGGATTTTACTAGAACTCTAAGCCGTTAGCATAGCAGGTGGCGTAATACACAAAACGATCGCAACGCAACATCATTTAACAACTAAAGTTCGAGATAAAGACAAATATAATTGGAAATAAAGTGTTCTTAACAATATGAAGTAATCGGCATATAAAGGCACTTGTATTTAAAAGAGCATCAAACAAACGTCTAAACAACCAAAAGTGGATAAGGATGGACAGAAAAAATCTAAATATGATCCTCTCGCCTCTGTAGAGAGAAAAACGTCAACAATTAAGACAACAAGGACAAAAATAGCAAAAAACATCAAATGCTCATTTAAATGATCTTTGTACATGAGGGGACGCAAATCGTCTGCACTGTAAGTACATATCAAGCTCCGCAAGAAGAGGGAAATAGTTGAACACGTGCTCTTGCATCCGATCTCACAATTTACGAGAACTTCATTATTCTTGTGAAAAATGATAGCCGTCTTACTGAAACTTGATGACAAGTATAAGCCGGCAAAGAAAACAGTGCAAAAGCAATTATCTGTCACATCGATGTCAGCAGCAACAGGATTATGACACCTTACAGCGTTCAAAAAGTCCCATACATTTTCTTAGACTAAAAGTCTAAGAAAATGTAGGGGACTCTCCGGGATACTTACAGTACAGACGATTTGCGTCCCCTCATGTCTTCGTATTAGGATTTGAATTCTATCCAGTTCTTTACCCTGCTGTAACTATTTAGTCACGTTTTTTTTTCATATGCCTTATCTTTGTAGTACCTTCTCTGACAACCAAATAGAAAATCTACCACCTGGAGTATTCACTAACAACACCGCGTTGACCTACCTGTAAGTAAAACATTTGTAGCTTCATATTTAATACTATCGATACTGTTTTATTTCAAACTATAATAATTGTGTTTCGCACAACACTTATTGTTATATTTCGTAAGCAGCTAATGTTGATTCCATCCCACCTATAATACGACATGAGTTAAACTGATTTATTCAGAACATATTTTACCCAGTCCAGGATAGTAACATTAAGAATCGCATCTCCAAAGTAATCACTCCATTACTTTAAGAATTGTTGAGAAGTACATGACTTATCTATTATTTTTAAATCACGCTTCTAAACTTCACCAGAGATCATATCTCGACTCTTCTTATCCCATTATATTTATGTCATTTTCTGTTTTGTTTTTCTTCGACTTAAACATTAAAAAAAAAAAGGTAGATATTCACTTTTTTCCGTACCTTTCCAATACACACCAATGGGAACGTAGTTTTTCGATGGAATAGACAAGATTCTATTCGTAACACCTTCCAACGGAAGTAAGATACCTTTGACGCGGAAGAGTAGCGGAAGTCAGATGAAAATCAGAGAGGGCTGGGCAGAAATGTTGTTGGATGGTATCCACCGATACCTACTCATCGGAATCCGATGGGGTCCATGGGAATCCAACGGAGTCCATCCATGTCCATCGGAATTACTGGTCTTGTGATAAACCTAATCTCAAACAAGTGCAGTATAAACCAGATATGCCTCGTTCTTAAAGCCATGAAGCGAAACAGCTCGTTTCAAGGGCGAATGACTTGAACATATGCCTTGTTTTTCAAGCCTTTAAGCAAAACAGCGCTGTACGCCAACAAATACAATATACATGAAATGTGGCCCGTTGTTTTGGCCATGAAGATAAAATGCTCATTTCAAGCGCGGACAACGAAACATACACCCCGCTTTTTTACTTAAAACACGGTCCAATGCAGTGTACGTTGGAAATGCCTTGTTTTTTAGGTCATAAAGCGAAGCAGCTCATATCAAGCGCGAATGACTTACAGCGACTTACGGCGCTTTACATAAGCAAATGCAGCAAGCTTGGTATATGGCTTAATATGCCTCGTTTTTAAAGCCATGGAACGAAACAGCCCATAAACGCGAATGACTTGAAAGATACCTCGTTCTTCAAGCGCAGATGACTTCAAATCTCGTTCTTCAAGCCATAGAGCAAAAATACGCTTTACACAGGAATATGAAGTCCAGTACACGGGAAATATGCCTCTTTCTTAAAGCCCTGAAGAAAAACAGGCAATTTCCAGCGCGGATGACTTGATTTATATACTGCGTTCTTTCAGCCATTTAGTCAAAACGGCGCTTAACGCAGGAACATTGGATGCAGCTTACGTAAAATATGCCTCGTTTTTAAAGCCATGAAGCAACACGACTCATTTCAGGGGCGGATCACGTTAAACATATCGTGTTCTTCGACTCATTAAGGGAAACCGCGTTTTGCACTGGCATTTGCAGTATACGTGAAATATGTCTTTTTCGACAGCCCATGAAACGAAGTTGCTAGATGCTTAATTCAATAGATTTCCTTTTCGAAGTGAACGAAGTTGGTTAACAGAAATATGAAATTACACAATGTCAGTCACAAGAGATCACTCTCTCAAAGTGTATCGGCATTTTCCGGCATTTCTTTTGCTTTAATGTCAATCAATGTGTCGTGTAGTTCGAAAATTGAAAAGTTGCCATCGAATTACTCTTCCGAGTCAGACTACTCTGTTTCAAGTGGGGGGATTTGCCAAAATTGTATTGTAGGTATTGGTCTTTTTAGGCTCTCGCGATCGCGCCCCTTTTTGTTTTGGCTTTGTCTCGGTTATTTATCTCCTCTAAATGTTTCATGTTAAGAAATTAACCCCTTTATAATCATTTCATTGGACCATAGTACATGCATTTGAAAACAGAGTTGAGTTGAGATAGCGTTTGGTTATGAAGCGTCTTCAGCGGTCTTGCAGCCAAGGTTTAGTCAGTAACCATTTAGTCAGTACTTTTTTTTTCGGTTTATCGAATTCACAATCGCGTCAAATTCGTCACTACCCTACATCACTCAAGAGCATCATTTCATACTGCCCAGAGGCCCAGCGTGTTCGAGGTTGCCCTCGTCTGTCTTTTTCTGAACAGACTTTTTATTTCTGTGCAGATTGGTTTTGCTCACTGGAGTAAATTAGTAAGTTAAAGGGAAGGATAAACTTGAAAAATTTAGAATACTCAGAAAAAGAATTGGAAAAATTTGCTTTAAGGTGCGCCCTGAGAATGTTTCTCATTAGGGCCCGATGATTTCCGAGGTTAAAGGTGTTAGAAGCAATTTCCTAACACTCGTCGTTCAGTCGACTATTTCTTTTATTCTCTTTCTACTACACAAGTTATTACAACGGGGACTAGCTCTGATCTCTCTAGGAAAGTGTGGGTCACCGCTTATAAAGGGGACACTTACGGAGCTGTCAATCTCTAACCTTCGTCATGCTTTTACACTTAACCAGCGAATCACGCTAAGCTACGCAGAGCGGAGTTCGCATACTAAGTAGATACCTTCGCGATGTTTACGCTTTACGAAATGTCTTTCTAACTTAAATCTCTTGGTCTTACGGTCAAGCTCGGGCAAAACAAAAAACAAGATTGACAATAGAAATATTATAATAAACTTACTGACAGAATTAAAATCATACTTGAAAAGATATCTTAAGAGAAAATAGTCCTTGATGGCTGTTGCATAACAGCAGAATAAACACAAAATTCGGAGAAGAAAGGGCGTACCCAAGGTACCGCCCCTAAAGAGCTACGTGCTAGCCGTAGAAGTTATCTGATCACAAATTCAGTGCAGAAGATGAAAAGTACTACATCTTTACACCTAAGAAAAAGAGGTGTCGAACGTGCTAAATTATAAATTACAAACCATTTTCCTGATCGGGAATTCAACATGGATTTAGCCTAAAACGAGAGTGTTAAATGGTTAAAGTATTAAGGAGAGTTATTTCCAGGAAATTCCTGCACGGAATCAATTTTTATGAGGTAGAGTCATTTTCTTAGCAATAAATCATCTTTTCGCAACATAATGGAAATCTACCGATATCTAGCCGCAAACCGCAGTTTACGCAAACACATCTGTCTCCATGTCAAATTCACGATCATAATAAGGAAAAGGTAACCAAACTCTACCTGTAAGGTAAGACCGCCAAAAGGAATAAGAAACGATCAACTGGCCTATTACAATGTTTACTGAATGGCTTATGCTAATATATTATTTCAATTTATTTTCACGTTCAAATAAATCAAAAATCACCCATAATGAAAATTCTTACTCGCTGCCAATTTTGTTTTTTAACAAAGATCAGAATTCAGATTTCGATGATTTTGAAAACGATCGATGCACACAAAAAATGTAAGCAGCGCCTTGAGTAAGATTTGATTTCAAAAGTTGTTGAAATTCATTACAGCGTTGCGTGAACATTGTGAAAATGCTAAGGAAAGAGAAGCCATGTTAATAAAATTGCCCTAGGGAACTGTGATCTGCGTTCTCAGTTTTCGTTTTCCCGCCAAAGTCGCTAGGTTATTTTGAAAAACTGATGAAGCTGAATAGCGAGAGATCAGAGATGTCTATAACGTACTGCATGACAACTATAATTATGTATCCTTTAGAACTTTTAATAATGAAAAGCCGATTGAGGTAGCCATCTCGAGTAAGAACTTTGCACCTTATGCTACCTTGTCTCTCACACCTATGCATTCGTTTTCGTCGTTATTGATGTGATGTGTGTCTTCTCTGCGGACACCGATTTTTTTGTAACTTTTAGGACAAAAACCATTGAATTGCGGAGTAAAATAATTCTATCCTTAAAAAAACAAATTGGTTTATGCAGAGATAATAGTCACTTCTTCTAGATCTGGTTTATACTTTGGTGGTAATTCCATAGTCGAATAGAAGGCGATCACGAATTGACACGTTTAGCGTGTTCTACTGGCTTCATGACTAAATGATTAGTTCAACTAATTATTTAGTCATGAAGCTAGTAAAGACTGCACGCGCGCAAGACACGAAATCAGTCAACGACAACTCATTAAATGTGTTAACTGAGACAATTAGATTCAGAATTATAACGGACCCCCGGGAAAGACCAACTAAATAGATACCAGAATAAATTAAAGAGCGGTACACCCGAGAAAACTAAATACCTAAAGCCTTAGAAACCGACAAACGTGAAGAAAAAGAATCTTGCAAATTCCCGTCCTTAACCACTTCACTAGCCCAGCGGCCACGACGCTTAAAAAGACGGTCTGGCAAGCCAGCAATTGCGGCAGGAGTAATTAGTCCCGCCACTCCAAAGACTATGCGTGCCAATGGCAGAAATATCCGGTTTAATATCTTTAAAAGCCTCTAGCACTAATTTTTTTAAATCGCAAATAGTTTTAACCTTTAGTCTTAGGCTTATAACCACATTCAGTTTTGACACGCTGGCAAAACACAGGGCTATTACAGGAAAGCCCAGCTCTTTCTAAATAATGGTTCATCATAGCGACCGCAAAAGTTGCTTTCCCAGAAGAAGCTACAACGATCTAAGTTCAATCCCTTTACTAATCAGTTCTACTTGATTGAATAAATAACTTAAACATGTCCTTTTCGATTTTAACATCGGATTGAAAAAGCTTAGCTAGCTCATCAAATCTGAGAAAGGTAGCAAAAACCAGCGAGCGTATAACAACCGAACGAAAATTATACAAAGAGGCCATTGAGTCCGCCTCGCAGGCACTAACTGTTCTAACTTAAAGGCTGTGATAGGCTTCTTCTTGGATGTGTGACGGGCCAGCAAAAGCTGCACACCAGCAAGAACACTCTTCACAAAGGATGTTCAGTAGGAGACGGCTCGCCACCTAACTGGTAAAGCCAGGCAACGCCATGACCTGCTGAATTCAGGAGAGAAGCCGTCTTCGTTTCAGTCAATAAATGACGCAAATACATGACAAAGTGAAACGGAGATGCAGGATAAGCTATGAAGCCATGTTCTCGGCTCTAAAGCTTCCATTTGTTTTAAGAAGAGAAATAATAGAATGAAGCACTAGGTGCTCTACTAACCAATGCAACATCCGGGAGAATGTCCAGACAAACGTAAGAGATCGATGAGAGCACATTTTCTTGCTAATTACCAAGTCAAACGCGGAAAAACACTAATACAGCACAAGCCGCACTAGGTTGCACTAGGTCGACTTGGAGTCACTACGCGAACGGGCTAAATTGTATCAAGTGCACTGCGATGTTGTGCCACAAATGTGGAAAATAATTTACCGTCGATGTGGAAAATGAAAGGGATGAACAGAAAATTATGTTGGACGGTTTGTCAGATGAGAGATCTGCCACTGAACATTGCTTTGAAAGAGGATTTCGTTATAATAATATTTTTCAGTTCTAGAAAAATACCATGGTATTTCTGAACTCGAGGACTCTAAAGAGAGGATTGCGTGAGTGTGGGTTGAGAAGGAGAAATGAAGTCCATCCAGAGCACGAAGTTCGAGAGATGATTAAACGTGAAATCGAAGGCCTTCATCACTTTTTGGATATCGTGCGATGTGGAACAAGCCAAGAACAAGCTACAGTATTGCTGTCCCTCGAGACATGGTCACGGTTTACAAGAGCTTGATCCACAGGCATGTACCCTTCGAAAGGCAAGGAAGCTGCTGTGATCATACATCTCACTAGGTCCAAACGCAGCTTGGCATGTTCACGGATACGACAAACTGAAACCTTAAGGCTTACCTATACATGGCTGCGAGGATGGATTTTCCAGGAGAATATTGTGTCTCAAAGTATGTAAAATTAAAAATGATCCCGTGATTCAAGCCAGTTTTTCCTCAATGCAGTGGAAGAAAACAGACTGCGACCAATGTTGGGGGAAAGAGACTGTGGCCTGGCTGCCTTACAGTGCCTTTTATCCGGTGAAACGGTTGCACATCGTTGCTCATTTTCACATGCCAATCAGCACATCCAAATTGGTGGTCACATAGTGAAAGGGGCTTCACTGCGTGGGTCATAGATTTTCTAAGGCACTCGTGATTGAAGGAAAGCTTACTTTAGGGACCCACTTGCACATGAAATGGGTCTGGTTTGTGTTTTCGAACATTCTGAGCATTTTCAGTGCGTAAATCAGCATGTACTGCAATCTCATCACCGAAGAAGAGGCCATAGGAGGTTGGACACTGTTTTCCAGGTATAAGTGTTGACCATGCGTTCATCTAGTTTTGAGGCAGTATTAGCAGCATTGGACGTAACTTGCGGATCGGTGATCGATGAACCGGTTTCAGAGGGAGAAACGTGAAAATCACCTGCATGTGAAGAGTGTGCAATATCGAACACTGCTGATCGATCAAATGTGCTGTAATCGTCTGAGGGGTATGTTGATTGTAGGCTTTTCCTATGCGAAGTCCGCGATCATTCATCTCCCCGTCTTCCTTGAAGTCTGCTTCCTTACAAACGTACAGATCAACATTGGAGTACGGTTTTGCTAGTTCCTGCTTGTATCTAGCAAGTGTGAAGTTATCTTGACTGCCTGCTATTTTGTCTACCACCTTCTGATCTGGGTATAATAGAACATAATTCTCTTCTACATGGAGAATTGATCGCAATCGGAGTGCTTCTCAACAGTATCCTTGCATAGTTTTACGGCTACCTCATCTTTCCTAACTTTTAAATCCTTTTTACTTCCCCTCTTTACAACCAGTTTGCAGTCTTCGTCTTCGCTCATGATGCCTACATTTATCACAACCCTATTGTCTACAGTCTTCTTTTATCGTGCAGCTTGCCAAAGCCTCCTCCTTCTTCGCTTTACTTGCAGTGTACCGCGATAATGACATTGTTGGTGAAGCCTTTTGTCCCTCTTCACCTCTTCTTTCATGCAATGATGTTAATGTTATTTTTGAGCCACATCTAAAACAAAACCTGTCGCCAGGATTGACCGTATAACCTCACGCCGCACAGACCGCTATGTTGGGAAGAGAGTAAATTCGCGGAAATTTTTTTTTTCTGACCAAAGCCTTCCACGGCTGGGCACAAATGTCACGTGACAAAACATTTTTCTCGATTTGTGAAATTTTTGGACTTAGGAAAGATTCTTGCATCGTAGACTATTTTCGACTTTCGTGAAATTTATTTGTGGATCTATGAATTAAAGCAGGATTTAAAATTGCTTTTCCGATTTGACAAACTTTTAAAAGTGATTTGTCTATGAGATATTGATTCTGAATATTTTTTAGGATTTGCACAATATTATTTTTTGGATTGTCCCTTTTCGGCTTCCGTAATTAACTGTTTATAATAGTTCGTTTCACGCCATATCAGTTTGAATGAAAACGCTAATTTTCTTTCTGTGGTACCTTAAAGTTGCCGTATCTTGTTCTTTAGATGTGATTATTTATTAAAATGATAATTAATCAAAATTCTTTAAAACACATTATTTTGTAGATATCTTCGTAAAAACAATATTAAGAAGTTGCGTGGTGATTTATTTACTCCATTAGAGAAGCTAAAGTTTCTGTAAGTCAGGAAGGTTACTTTTATATTGATCTACTTTAACTTGACAGGATTTTAACTTTTGCTTTAAATTTTTCCAAGTAAGCTTTTATTAAAATTTTTTTTATTTTTTTCCATATGTTCATATATATCAAATCCATTTTGAAATCCCTTTTTACCCTTGCATTCTGGTTGGCTCTCATCGGTGCGATTAATTCACGAACCGCACCATTTTTTACTCTAAATCGCATCTTTTTCCAGCTCATGGGAAATTTTATAAAAAAATAACTACCAATTCTATTTCAAGGCTTGATTCAAGAAACCAATAAAAATAGAAGAAAATTAAAGACAACTTTTGCAACTAAAAGCAAACACACCCAAAAAAGGGAAAATAACTGACTAAAAGTCTGGCTTCCAAAAAAAGATATGAAGTATGAACCGGAGCTCCATAGTAACGGCCTTCTCGAGGAGTTTGACGCAACATTTCGTAAGAAAGGCAGTAGGAGATTACGAGAATAACTTTCGTGTAATGATTAATGCTGTCGACGAATACCTAACAGGGAAAAAATACAAACGCTAAGTTATTCTTGAGAGAGGTTTTAAGAGTTAAAATCAAGTTCATGGGGCAAAAGCTCAACAACTCTGGCAACAAGAAAATGAAAGACAACTTTTGCACCTTTTTATAAACCAGCTCATTACTGGATCAATAGGATATTTTTTCAGAGTCAGAGTTGAAAAGCCTGTATTTGAGCGACTGAATTCTGTGATTCCAAAAAAGCTGTAATTAAGTGGCAATTGAAATTCGTTTCGTGCAGTTTTGGTTGAGATCGATGGCAGAAAGTTGGGATTGAATTGATTGACAGGTAAGTCGCGGTAGCACAAGAAAAAAAAGTGGTAGAGGGAGTGAAAGAATGAAAACACGCAACGAAGCAAAAAAAAAAATGGCTGGAACGAAGGTATTGAAGAGTACAAACCGAGGCCCTGAAAATAAAAATCGCGACGGTATAAGAAGTAGGCGGAAGATTACGAGTGTGATAGCCTTCGTGTACTGGTTACTGCAATTAAGCGATACCTAACCGAGAAAGTAAGCAAACGTTTGATGTGTCACAATTTTAGAAGTTCGAAGCAACTTCCTGGAGAAACACCCCGAACAAGCCGGCAGCAACGTGAAGGCAAGCAGCCGAGCAGCTGCTTAGTCTCTAAGGCACTCTTTGCCCTTAAGGACCATTACTCCTTCAAGACGTTTGAACAAATTTAAACGGAACCTGGAAACCCATTTATTTAGGACAGCTTTTTGCCAACTTCAATGGTTCCCATTTTTTTTTATATTACCGAGAGTTTTTGTTTTTAAGTTTTTAACTGTAGAGATGTAAAAAATGTTTCTTATGTACAAAGTAGGTTAAATATTTCTCTCTTTCATATTTTAAAACGCTTAGAGGCGTTCAATAACTGCTACATGAATTGTATATATTATTAATCACCAAGCCATAACACGAATTAAGCACGACTTTGAGGAAACAGAGTCAAATTTTGCATGTATATTATTAGCAAGTAAATTATTGATTTTTCGTATAATTTATAAATTCTCGTAAATTTTTGTAAGACATTGAATAACATTCACCCTATAGGCTAGTGCAATTTGTCTAGCCTTTGAAACATTTACTCGTGTTGATTTATCCCAAATTGCACTCGAAATCATGTGATAAGCTAATCCACTTATTTAGATCACTATTATATAATAAACATGTAAAGATTATTACAAGGAAACGGCACATAGAAAATGTAAATCCAAGAGAGGAATATGTCAAATTACTTAACAGCAACAGATCACCAGACGAAAGACTTTAAATTCAAATCCAGAAAAAATCTTCTTATAGGGACTTGGGTAACAACCAGATAGAGGAGCTACCACCAGGAGTCTTCAATAAAAACACCGAGTTGACTAAGCTGTAAGTAACACATTCATAGGTCCATATTCGAAACCATCGATTCTTATCTATTGTAATTGATAGTATGTAACACTACGCGTTTCGATACATTCCTAAGCAACTAACTTTTTAATTAGCTGAGTCTATCAGAGAATAATAACCTGCAACAGTATATTGAGAGAGAAACCTTTCCCTGCTAGGGTTATGCGTCAAACCTTAAGATGAGACAAAAAAATCAAATTAAACAAAAAACTATTTAACTCGTAAGACAGTGCTCGAGCTTATAGAGGGCGAAGTCAACCATGAGAAGGGATTGTTTGTGGATGGACAGAGGTAACAAAAGTAAATATACTCATTAAAGAATCCTTTCAGTTTCATTGTCGGTGCTCCTCGTTATGTAAATCCCATTTCTAACCCCCCTCCCCCCTCCCCCCTCCCCTTCCTCTGATTAACGTGTTTTATTTTAATGCGCGTAGCCATTATGCAACCTTTTGCAAATGTAGGGAAGAGTTCTTGGTTCTCGTAAGCTGGTTCCTTCTTAGACCAGTGCCTCAATCAAAGAGAACGGGATTTAAATACCTCCCCATTTAATGGTAAGACAAAGTTTTCAACACGCATAGGTTTTTAGAAGGTAACAAGATCAAGAAGTTCCCTGACGATTTGTTTTCCCAATCAGTCAAGCTGCAGTGGCTGTAAGTGAAAGTGGTCCTCTATATCAACTATTGACAAGTGGCACAACACACATTTTAATGCAGATAATGCATATTCCATTTTAATCAAGCAGATCCTTGAACCCTAAATATCTGCGTAGCATATAAACCGATTGCAAACGCCCACAATCAGTGACTGATTGAAAAGATGAATGACTTAATCTTAGGAGAGACAAGAAGCCATCAGGTGCTCCGAAGGCCAAGCCAAATGTGTTATGCAGTAAAATTTAAACAAGGGTGGTATTGAATTCGAATGAACTGAACTAGAACTACTTTCGAGTTCACAGAGTACTTGTTAATTCCTAAATTATAAGCTTTAGACAGGCAATCGGTTCAAATAATTTTATTTCAACTAATTCAAATTAGAGTAATTGTAGCACTTTTTTTAACTCTTCTGCTCATACAGGCAACTCAACAACAACAACCTGGAAAAGATACAGAAGGGTTTGTTTGACGGTTTAACAGCATTGACGCGCCTGTGAGTTTAGGAAAGGAAACTTTCAATACAAAAAAAAATAGTAGCTAAAATTATTTTTTAAAACAAGCGGAACCTCTGCAATGAAGGTGGAGAATTATGTGTTTTTGAGTAAGGAGGGAAAGCATGAAAACGTATCGCTAAAGATGGCCATACGCTATGGTGAAGGCTTCTTTCATAATGGCGGGCGTGATTCTGACTCATTTGAATTATGTAAATAAGCCATCCCGGCTCCACTTTTGATCAAAACTTCTATTGATAGTGAACTTGTGGCGAAGGTCAGAAAGGCTCATTTGCATTTATATGCATTGTTATTGGATGAATGAGCGAGTTAACGCGCAAGGTGGTTGTTCAAAACACTTAATCAATTAATAACAGCAGTGTTGCACAAACGAAACACCATATGAAAACGAGGTTGCCAGCTTCAAAATTATCGAAAGCTATCAAAAATCAACTTAAAAAAAAGGTCAAGATGTTGATCAGTATTATGTAATACTGATTTAAGTATTGGAAACACACCCAAATTATACGATGCGATTACAAATTTAACTAAATAAAAAGGATTGTCGCATCATTCCAACTTTTATTCAGATGGCTGCAAGACAACAGACTTGAAACGCCGCACAAACAAGTTTTCAAAGATTTGGCTGAATTGAACGACCTGTGGGTTTAGTCAATACAATACAATGTGTTTATAAAAGTGTTGGCTCTTTATCAATTTTCTGTTCCTTATATCAGAGATGATAAAAGAGGCCAAGTGACCATGTCACAATCAATTGCAACATGGCAATCCTGAGACGATTGTACATCATAAAAGGCAGGTTTACCGAAAGCTTATAGCGTCGAATTTCACTGGTCTCGGGTTCTGACCAGTGGGCGTTCCTCATTAGTATTGGGTTGCACTACTCTACATCATTTCCCTCCCATTAGTTGGTGTTACTTGAGTAAAGAGCATGAAAACTATCCACAGTAGCTTGGTGCACTTTCATCATAATTATAATGTTACAGCAACATAGCATGCTACAAGTGCCCGTGAAACGCAGCGAAAGAATTCAGAGTGTTTTCCCACTGTTTCACTTTTTGTGGGATTTACATTTCGGATGGCGTTATTTTTTTTTGAAAGACTATTGCATTTTACCTTGAAACTTTCAGGGATCTGTCTAGCAATGAAGTCGAGAATCTCCCTCAAGAAATCTTCAGCAATCTGGCAAATCTCAAAATACTGTAAGTCGACAAGAAAAACAAATAAAAGAAAATTAAAAGCACGACGAGAAAAGAAATTTTCTCTCTAAAATTTGTCGAGCGGCAAAAATTTCCGCGTTTCTGTCTGAATTTCAACGCACATACACAAAAATAGAGGTTTTGAACTTAAAATTGAGTTTTCATTAAATGTTATCACTCCAAATGTCCTTCGAATTGATCTAATTTAAACTGTTCATTAAAACGTGTCTCACTGAATGAATGCAAAACACGCATATTTATATATTACACAGATATGTAAGCATATCGTTATTTGGATCGTATCGGTTGCCATCATTATCTACAGGAAACCAGTTCTGCTTTGCAGTTAAAGGTAGTGTGTGTTTAACTGTTGCAGGCTTTTATCAAACAACCAACTAAGAGATTTACCGCCAACGGTATTTGCTAACCTAACCAAGCTAAAGACAATGTGAGTAGTGAAAAATGGTTTGAATGACTGAATAATTGTAAAGGAGGATTATCCTCTCTCGTTAATTAATAGTCGATTGATCGATTGATGGAATGATGAATTTTTGGGATAAAAAAAAAAAAAAAGAAAACGAAAACATTTGCAGCACATCTCAAAAGATACCCAATGTAAAGTACGAAGGTGTAGTTGTTTAGGGGGACTTTCTAAGAATTGCTTTTGAATTCGATAATTCTGGAGCTATTGAGGTCAAAGACAGATTCATTCAGTTGATTTAATAAATTGCCAAAATAAATCGAAGATTGCTCTCGTTTTACTTTATTCCCTATCTGATCAATCTAAAAACCTGTGCCACCCTATCAACCAATCGGGCACCAAACTAAAATCCAAACGTCACTTGATAACTCGCATTTTCCGGCGCGTGAGGCTTTGTGCTTGAATTGTTTGTACTTTTAATGTACACTGGTTCCTTAGCCTCCCTTTGCTTTGATTGGTTATTGTGATTACTCCGGCTCTTGCTTTTGGACAGTCACTCAAAAGGTACTCTAAGTACCGACCACTGATATAACATTCAACGTTTAAATTAAAAGAAAACTGGCCAAGAACATATCCGTGATTTGCAATTCAACAGAAAAATTGAAAAGAATGAGATAAAGGAGCTGCATCCTCAACAGTTTCGGGGACTGGTAAAGCTGTTTGACCTGTGAGTAGTTCGTTAACATTTATGTATTCCACAAGTTTTGAATCTAGGCATATATCAAAAGTAAAAATATATTATCGTGCAGGTAACATATTTTGGCCTGACTGCTGAATTTGTTCATTACTGCAAGCGGAATAATGTCTACTCCGATCCACCTTTTCATGTTTTTAAGACATCCTTTCATTTCCTGGAATTTCTGATTTTAAGTCATGCTGAGGGTCTATGTAGGACCTTTTTTCTTGATGCTAACGATACATCACGCGAGTGGCTTTTCAGTACCAAGTTTTTTTTTGTTATACATCCTTGGAAATTTTGCAATTCATGCCTGACGATACGCCTTAAAAGAAATCTCCTGATTCCCAGCCCATCAATTATCTTTCTTCAAAAATTTCTCGTAATAATATTGCAAAACGTTAGTGAGCATTCTCATGATCCCTTTGATTCCTATGAAAACGATTACAAATGCCCCGTTCTTTAATCCATTATGTCCAACATTCATTTCATTTGTTTCCTTTCTTCACTAGCTATCTATCGGGGAACAAACTCAGATACTTCCCACAAGGAATTTTTAAAGGCTTAAAAGAGCTCTTGATTATGTAAGTAGACTATGAAATTCTTCAAGTGAGTAATAAGCTTTGAAATAACCTATAACGATCATGACATTTGAATGCTTTTAATTTCACCTTTAAATGATTATTTACACATTAATGTCGAAATATTTTACCTTCCCTGTTACTCTATATGATTAAGTTTCACTTTCTTTTTGTTAGAGAAATTGTTGAAAACGAAATGACTCATGTCTCCATCGACAACTTCAAAGAAATTAAACAGTTAAAAATTCTGTGAGTGTTACAATTAATCAAGTGATGACCAAGTTGTGAAACGGACCTTGTTACCTTGAGGTGTAATATTTCACAATTGAAACATTATGAAAACACTTCAAATCGATGCTTTTATTGTAAAAGCATCTTACGTTATCTGGAACTCACCGGAAATGCTTTCCTGACAGCAGATTGATTATTTGCTGAGTGATAGTAAGTTTGTAAAGAAACTTTAGTGCTGCGTCGGCGCAGGGCATTTCAAGATATTTGGTGTCATTCTACATCGAAACTCTGATTGCTTGAGAGCGTACAGTCAATATACAAAAGCGTGTGAAGTTGACATGATAACCAATATATCCATCAGGTATTGGGTTATCATGTGGAGTTCAAAGTCTGACTAGTTTCCAAGCCCCTCGTCAGTGTAACGTCCTGAAACTTTTGCAAAGTCAGAGAGAAATGTCTTCTTTCCCAGAGTTTTTTAAAAATGTACATTAAAACAGAAAATGATTTCGCTTTTCCCATGATATCATGGGCTGCAAAACCCTGTGTCTGCTTTAAATGCCTCAGCCTCCGGCTTCGGCAGATAACTCAGACTTCAGCATTATGATAATATCATGACCAATCTTATCCAATGTTTAATTATTATCAAGTGAGTTGGTGATGTAAATTGGCCACCCTGAATAGCCTCAAAAGCGGACGCCTGAGCATTAGCCCTTCGTACAAGAATAGAGGAATTGTAAGTTGTAGGTGGTTTAGAAACAGGAAAAAACGCTTCGCGATTAGAGGGAACCTGATCACGAAATAAACACGAATAAATTAGTTAAATGAAGGACTTCGTCGACATTGTGGGATTAAGAGAGCCTATTTGAAAGATTATTTTTTGCTGCGGAGTTTTGCTGCTTTTGATCATTACATTTTAATCTCCTAATTTAATTTCCAGGTATATGCAGTATAACAAGATGAGGGAGATTCCATATGGTTTTTTCGATATGTTGAAGGATATACAACGAGTGTAAGATTTAGATAAAATTCATTCGCAAATTATTAGTTTTTGAGCAAAGCCATACATTTTGAATAGAAAACATTTTGGGGAAATTAAAGTTTTTGCAAAAAGAGTTGAAGACTTGGATTCTTAAAAAAAATATTTTGTATAAGTCAATAGATAACTCCAGCCATCAGTTACTGATATATTCTTAAAAGCAAGTTCTTGTCGACAAGGTCTGTGAAGTTTTAATGAAATAACTTCAGTGGATGATATTTTACAATTGTAGGAGTCTCGACACAAATCTGATGTGTTGTCATATGCACAAGGAGGACGCTGACTGTGCTTTCACGTACAACGACGACTTTGCCAACTGCGAGAGCATGTTTAAGAATTCTGCCCCGAGGAAGAG